>NC_080394.1:47566713-47866713 GCF_028751815.1 Salvia miltiorrhiza | reverse complement strand
AGAAACAGATATAGTTGATTTGGGAGAGCGAGGAACTTGGGTGCCCAAAAATAAGAAAATTCATACACTAGAACAACGAGGAATATGACATAAATGACAAAAGAAATTCATTGAACAAAAGATTAAGAAAGAGTAACTCCATTTGGGAAGGAGTAAGATAGCATCAAGAAGAGAACAATAAAAAAGCAAGAATTCAGTACTAGTAAATTCTTGATTTTTAAAGTCTAATAAAACCTACATTGCCAATATTAATAAATAAATATAATAGTAGCAATAAACAAGCACACACTAAGATGGAGAACTACCAACAAAATACCTCGTGAAGCCAGACTTGCTTTCAATTCATCAGCATCAGCAACCTTGGAGTATGGATCCCTACAAGCAAAAATAACATACAAGCATCAAGAACATGCCTGGGATTAATAATTCAGACCAAGCATATGGTGATATATTTTGAAGACTTGAAGATATAGATTCCTGAATAGCGACTATAAATTGGACCACGTATTAAATAATTTGACGATTTTGCAGTCTGTCCAGGCACCCATACACTTGATGTAAAACTTTATTGGCATCATTAATTTAGCAGCATAACAATCATCTATAATCTAATATATTAAAAAGGCAACTTCAATTTCAAATCAATTTCAAAATTAAGTTGCAATTTTGTAATTATAATAAAATTGAAGGTTCATATGTAGGCTATAATTTTTCTTTTTATTTCCTTTTTCTGATCTTCTTATTATTCTGTTTCATTTATTTTCTAAAATTGTGAAATTCGGCTAATTATAAAATACTCTGTATGTGACATGCATATAAAATTAAAGATCACGATAAGAGCTTTAATTTGATATATTTTATGTAATTATTGGATTTAAAATGTAAAAGTTATATTTAATTTAAAGATTAAAACATAAGAAAATTCACTCCTCTATTTTTGAATAAATCTATTTTTTAATTATTTTTTATTCCATTTTTCACTTTTTTCTTTTAACTTATTTTATTTTCTTATAACTTTTTTGCTTTTTCATAATATCAGTTTTTTTATTATTGTGATTCCTTCTTTATTTTTTATTATATTAATAATTTTTTATATGATAAATTGAATTGGATCAATTTTAGATATATAAAGAAATATAAAAATATTTCCCGTGCATCGCATGGGTGCAAAATGCTAGCAAGCTGTCAACTTCTAACCTACATCCTGTAGGTAAATCGTACAACCTGGAAACGTATTCTAACAAAAGCAATGTAAGGAGATCCCCATCTACATATTATAATACCTGAATCAAAAACAGCACTAGTTCTCAAACCATGATGTATTGCACAAAAAAAATTTGCATGTGCAAACATAATATTCCAGTTCATTGTGAAGTGAAACATGTATATGAAATATGTGCACATATTCATATACAATTAGCCCATGCATAAACAAACTCATACAGTAATAACTGAACATACTTTTCATTGTAAGAGCAATTTCACTCACTGACAAAGTCAGTAGAATAAGTATTTACCAACTAGATGGTCCACCAATGATGGCTTTATGTTTGCTGTCTCTCAAACTGCTTTCATCTTTCTTTGATGAGTGGCTCTCAATTTCCATGTCATCACTTTGACTGCCACTTGTTTTCTCTATTTTCAGTTTAGGCTTCTCCATGTCCTTCGATACATTGCTAATATCAACTGAATCAGGGTGTCTTTTGATTTTTTTCAAATCTCTTCTTGTTTTATATGATTCGACCTGCAGAACCGATAAATAATTGCAAATATCTTTAACTTAGCCAGGTTATATAATACATTATGAGATGGAAACAAGTAAATTAAGTGCCAGCAACTGTTCAAGCATGTGTACAGACAGCTTTCTTAATTTTTCCAGTAATATCAGCAGCCTTCACAGACGCAATCCGCATGCATTGCATAACAACACTTTGCATCACACCTTCTCCTCCAGCTTTTTGAATAGCACAGACATCACCATTTGTGTTCAAAGTAGCAGTCAGTTTTCCACCCATAACAGCTTCTTCGAAGTGCGATGGGTCAATAATCTAGCAACATATGTAACAAAGGGGAGTAGTGTGTCAGAAACATAAGCAATCAAATATGAGATAACAAACATGCGAGCACAGGGAAAAAAGACTCGTGTTTATGATATGCTTACCACTCTGCTCTCGTTGCCAATAAATGCAAATGTTACTGCTACAGGGAGATGGTGTACAATCAATGGTAAGGGTTCCCTGACCTGCCATAGCACCAAAATGAAAATGAAGTTCAATATCTAAGTTTCTAGACAGGGCTGCCAGGCAAAATAAACAATTTAGCACCTACCAAAACCCCCCTCTTATTGTTAAGAGGCAAGGTGAGAAAGCCATTAACTTAGAAACATAATTATATATACAATGGCCTAAAGTACATATAACACATGCTAAGTAGCAGAGCAAGCATTTCATCTAGTAGGATGAAATTAATTATCTGAGAACCCGTATAATCCAAGAGTCTTCATAGATTGCAAAATAGTTTAGGGTGAAATCCATTACATATTTACATCAGAACAAAAATATTCGAGATCATCTATAAAAGGGAGGGACGTACTTCTGGCGAATGTATTATAACTGCCTGACCATCTTCTCCTCCCAATGTGCACTCTGGCCTTCTGAATGTCAACAGCGCAGCCAAGGCTGCAATATTTGCGGCATCAACAAGATTCCTATTTTTCAAGGAAAATATGGATGCAATAAAATTGTCAATGATGGTCAGCAGAAACACTTAGATCATCTATTTGAATTAAAACATACATGCACAACTTACCCGCCATTGTCTAGAATGTGAAGATCAATACGGATGGACCACACCCATTTCCCCGCAACAACACAAAGTGATTCTGTGTCGACTGCCCTACTTTCCCTGTTAAGCACTTTTATTGATTCAGCAAGAAACAAAATATCAAATTTCAAACTATCTGCTAGTCCTATGAAAATATCTTATACTATTTCATTCAATCATGAAAACTCTATATGATTAAGTTCAAGTCTTCAACTAGACAAACAAAACCTTGTCCAAGAAATAAGGAATTTAAAAACAAGTACTGAGTTACAAATTACCTTAACCCACGATCAACTATCCGTCCCAATTCAACAGCAGATTCCCCAGGACGACCAACTTCAAATGAAGGATCTGCCATTGGAGAGAACTCTGTAAATATGGCAAGAGTACCTTCATTAGGGTGATCGCGGTAAGGTTGCACTAACTGTGATGTTACAAACCCCATTACGCGAGTCTGGCCCAACTGGACTTCTGATGAGCCATCTTCACTGTTCAGACACCAAAAAGTTCACATTTGTATTTAGACCCGTAAACCCACAATTATCACTAAATCGCAAACATCATCTAAATTAAAACTAAAAAGCATAGAGAACAATAATATGTATAAGAAGCAACAACATCTCAGAGGGTTTTATATATGTCAACATGAACATCCAATATATTTACTCATAAGTGGTCAAACAACTCAGCTGCTTAAGAAAGTCAAAGCATCCATGAACCTACCATGGAAAATTAAACAACTATTCCTTATTTAATAGTTCTAGTTTCCATAGTTAGTGACTTAAAAACATCAAGAAATATTATTCACAAGAATAATACAAGTATCAAAACTCAGCTAAAAAATGTCGTAGCTTTAAGTTATCAAATCAAATCAAGTCTGGATTTCTCGATATCTTTCTCCGGAAAAGGGATTTATCGATATCTTTGGCAGATGACAATATCAATGTTGTGTGCGTGTGTTGGCCTAGCGGTGAGAGATTAATGCCTAAGAGACCTGATGTCATTCAAGCCCTCTATCGCAGAGTCTTTGATTTTCTTTATTTACTTATATATATATATATATATATATATATATATATATATATATATATAGGGAGAAGATCATATGAGAATGGACAAATGTGATGAAAAATGAGAATGAATATGTAACGTTGGATTTTCAAATCCTATTACTGATTTATCTTGGGGGGCGAATTTTTACCTCAGTTCGAATACAGGGGGAGTGAAAATTTTATCAATTAATTGAATTTCATTATGCAGTCATTATAGTAGCTTATGTAACACTATATACTGACTTATGCAGTATTCGAAACATAGCATTCTTAGTATAACACAACCCTATATACATATATATCAAGGTTTGCAGAAATTAGTGGCTGGGAAAATGGGAAGAGAATTTGTTACCTGCCAAACTGGATAGTTAGGTTTCGGTAATCAAAAGGACCGCGACCGTCAGTTCGGAGGTCGGAGAGCAGTGCTGTTTGAATGAACTTCTTCTCATTGACGGTCATCCGCCACGAATTGGCCAACCGCTGCTCCATACTAAGTTACTACTTCGACTTGGCCAACTTGACCAAAATTTTGAAAATTAATCTTACTGATATTTATTCGGGAACTTAACCAAAAATAACCGTTCTGTAAATCGGAGGGAGAGAGTGTTAGGCGAGAAGGAGAACGAGAGTGGAGGGAGACGCGGCGGCGGCGGTCGAATGTGTGGCGCAGCGGCGGTGACGGCGATTTCTCGCCGGACGGCCGAGAGAACAAGGGGGTCGATGATGAGGATTTCTGCGTTTCTGTGCAACGATTTGTAACCTAAAAAATTGATATGTCAAATGTTGAGATGGGCTCTAGTTAATTGCATATTTTGATTCCATACAAAATGGGCTACATATTACACGTGAATCCCATAGGTTTTAGACATTCTATTGGGGCTTTTCTTAAAATGGGAAGGGTGATTCTATTCACGTCACCCGTTCTATTTTGGGAGATTCTATTTATAGCACTCTTTTTATTCTTCATAGCTTCTTAATTAATAAATAATAAAAAAATATTTATAAATATATTATTTTATTCTATAATTCCAAATTTTGCAGCAGGTGGTAATCCTAAGAGCATCGTTGCACTATAGAAAATGTCATCGACGTTCCTAGAATCGCCGCCCTTCTTATTCTTGGCCCGCCTAAAAACGAAAAAAAATGACGCCATGTGGACGTGGCTGGGATTGGAGCGAACGAAGAAGGGGATGGCAAGGGAGCGGGAGCGGGCGAAGGAGAGCTCAACGGCAATGTAAGAGGAGGAGGCGGAGGAGAGCGCGACAGATGCATTGCAGGGGCAGGGGCAGAATAATCAGTAAGATTCATAACACTCATCTGTTTTGAAATTAAGACTGAAGCTCTACGCGAATATCAATTAAAGCCTTGAGCCTAACTGATATTTGTACTGAAGTAATTTCAGTATCAATCTTCAACCTTTGTTTAATTGAGTTTTCGTTAACTGTCAGTATCAGTTGATACTCTTTCAGTTAACTTCAAACGGTTATTATGTGTGTTTTGAAAAATAGCCTATAGGTGTATTTTCCTCCCCCCCCATACACCTATTCTAGACCTTCCGGGACCTAACAGAGTTGGAGTGGTGTTTGGAAATGGATGAATAGATGATTTGGAAGATGATTGGGAAGATATGTGGGGTGAGTGAGTAGGTGAAGAAGATCTGGACTGGTGTTGTGGTGAGTTAGGAATGAGAGGTGCATTTGGATCTTTGTCAGAAGATTGTGCAGACGAAGAGGAAGATGAGCTGGATGAGTTTTGTAGCATTTGTATGCTACATGATTAGATTTGCCACAGAGTTGGCAAATAGGTTTTTTGTTGGATGGAAACCTACCTTCTCCCCTTCCACAGCTGCTAGAACCTCTGCTAGAACGTCCACCACGGTTACCAAAATTCTATTGATACACCACATTTGCCTGTGGTTGAAGTGTTTGATTTACAGTGGCAGTGAGAGTTGGTGCCTGATTTTGTAGCCGTAACTCATAAGTTTGAAGTGCAAATTGTACTTCGTGAATAGTGAGTTCATCAGCGCGAGAAGAGAGGAAAACACTGATACTTTCAAATTTCGATCCTAATACTTGAAGGATATAAGAGATAAGATCAAATTCAGATATAGGTTGGCCTATATTGAACAATTGATCCGAGATTTCTCGGAATTCCAGAATGTATTCATCAACTGTAGCAGCTCATTTCTTTAGAATCTGAAGCCGACTTTGCAGTTGCATTGCACGAGCCTTGGACTGTGAATGAAATACGGTCTCAAATGCGCTCCAGATTTGAGCCGCAATGGTGCAGCGACTAATGTAGGCCATCATTTTTGGAGTGATTGAAGAGAGTAACCAACTAAACATGAAATGATCACACCGTAGCCAAGCAATGTAGTCTGGATTTGAATTTTGATTTTGATCCACATCTATAGATGTGGATTCCAGAAATTGAGAAGGAGACTTGTTTTGAAGCAATAGATCTTCAAAACCATAAGCTCGAGCAGTAGCGAGCACATGAAATTTTCAGAAACTATAGTTGTTTTGATCCAATTTTAGGGCAATTGGATGCATTTGGGGAAGATTTGAGTTTTTTGAAGTGGAATAAGACATGACTGGAATGAAGAGAAAACTTCGTGAGAGAGAGAGAGAAGCGGAAGCTAGAGTTTTGAGAATCGAGAAAAAAGTTTTCAGAGGCTCGATACCATATTGAATTATGAGCTAGAGAGTAAATTCATGAAGGGAAAATCAGTTTCTTCAACCACGTATATAGTGTTCTTCTTTCTTTTCTGTTTCGATCTCTTGTTCGTCTCAGATAGATTATTGTTATTGGGGGTGCGACAAATAATTACATAGTCATAAACGTAAGAAATATTTAATGTTCAATGTAATACATTCCGAAACATTGTTAAGTTTCAAAATCATATACTTCAAAATACAAAAGAGAAATATATAAATAACAAATTTATTTTTCAACGAGTCTTCTTTATTTGAAAGCAATTGACAGCATCATCTTTAGAAACTTGTAGAAATATATATTTCGCAATGAAAGTGACCAAACAATCTTCTAAAACTAGATCTATTGTGCTATTTTGCAACTTATTTTTTACGTTTTTTTTTTTTCCATTGGAGGTTGAAGGTTAAGTTGTTGTCAATTTTGTTTATTTTCTTATTCATTTTGGTGATAGATTGTTTCTTTGGATTGGAATTTAAAAATTAAAACTTTTTTCTAAGTTAGAATTATGTTTTGCATTGAACTTATAGTTCTATTGGGGGTACAAATACAAAATATAAAATAATTTATATATAACTATTAGAGAGCGCTTTTGAAATAGCCATTTTGAAGAAGGAATCACAATATTTGGCCACTAATTGAAAAAACACAATTTTTGACCATTTATTACATGTGGTGAAGCATGAAATCAACGCCTAATCTAAAAAGTAATAAACGAGACAGGATTTACGTGGTTCGGTCGTTAAGACCTACATCCACGGGTGTTCTTCGAGTTCTTCCACTATATTTTGAGACGATTACATTTTACAAATGTGCTGCTCCCAAATAAAACTCTCCTCCTATAATGCTAATGCCAACCTTCTATTTATAGATGTGAGAGTGAGCCCTAAAGGCCTTAGGCCCATGAACTTTAATAATTGGATTTAGGCCCTTTAATGCCTTAATACACCTTAGTCTTGATTTGACCCATCTACGTTGTCCTTCGTTGGTGAAGCGGGTAACTCCGGTTCTAGCAAGGCCAGCTCTGTGCTCTGGCTGCGCTGCTGTTCTACGCTGCTGTGCTGCGCAGCTCTGCTGCGCTGCTGTGCTGTGCTGCGCAGCTCTGCTGCGCTGCCCCGGTCTGAGCTGCTGTCTCGCACTTTAGCAAAGCAGCAGCTCTGCACTTTGGTCAAGGCTGATTGACTCTTCGCATTCATTTGTTAGCAAGTCTTTTTAGTTAGACCTGCGCTCATTAGTTCCTGTGATAATAATAATAATAACAATAATAATCAAGTAAGATATTCTTGTATTGCCAAGCACAACGCTGATGAGTATTCTAGTCCTCATCAGCTACTCCCCCTAGTCTGGTTGAACCGTGTCCTCTTCATTGTTCAACCAGTGGTGTGTGATATAGAGTCAGCGTTGTGCTGTTCTCCCGTGTCAATTAAGTATATATGATTCCCTGTACTTGTTAGATAAGATCTTGTCAATCTTTGTAAAAATAGTAAAGACAAAGTATTTCAACGCTGCAAATGAACTAAGATAAAAGAGAGTAATTTTTCCTTCGGATTGTTTGGATGTCATCAATGATGACTAACTTAAGGCTCAAATATCCTCAGAGTGGCTGAGTCGCCACTTAAGGCTCATCCCCAGTCTAACTTTCACGGCTTACGATGTTTCTGCGCGGAGCATAGACATTGAGGCCTTCGTTGTGTAATTAATGCCTTGAATTGTGCAATTAATGCCTTGAATTTTTCAATTAATGCCCTCGTCGTGCAATTAATGCCTTGAATTTTGCAATTAATGCCCTCGTCATGCAATTAATGTCTTAGTTAAGATAACTTTAGACGATCTGCGCCGAAGATGACTTAGGTAATATGTGGTAGTTTAGACAAGACAATCACACTGACTGCGCTGAGATAACCACACTGGCTGCGCTAATATAATCACCCTGACTACACTGAGATAGCCACACTGGCTGCGCTGATACAATCGCACTGAATGCGTTGAGATAGCCACACTGGCTGCACTGAGATAGCTGCACTGGCTGCGCTGATATAATCGTACTGACTACGCTGAGATAATCATACTGACTGCGCTGAGATAGCTGCACTGAGATAATCACCTTGACTGCACTAGGATAGCCACACTGGCTGCGCTGATATAATCACCTTAACTGCACTGGGATAGCCATACTGGCTGCGCTGATATAATCACATTGACTGCACTGGGATAGCCACACTGGCTGTGCTGAGATAGCCACACTTGCTGTGCTGAGATGACTAAGGTAGTTATGCTGATAATTTAAGCGTTGATTGTAGTGAGATAACTAAGATAGTTCCCCCAGCCAAGACAACTGAAATGACTGAGACGGCTGCGCAGGCTGAACTAACTGAAAAAATTGAGATTGCTGCGCAGGCTGAGATGGCCTACCCTGACTGCGCTGAGAAAGCTCAGATAAATTCTGAGGCTTACAGTTCTGGATCGTGCCTAAGTTACCATTTAAGGTTTTAATATCCGCTATGCGGCTGAGTTGCCGTTAAGGCTCAAATATCCTGCTAAGTTCTTCGAGAAAACACACATGGTGGTATATACTCCACTCCCCCCCTTAGTAACATGTGCATGATTCGACTAAACATGTTATGTGTATGCTTGTGCTTGGTGTCCTTACTTGTGATGCTAGTGGCAGCGCTGACATGACTATGGTCCCAAAGTATGTTATCCAAATTATGTTCTAGGTCCTAGCACTGCATAAGGTGTGCAGCTTCGTGTACTTAGTCAATTCATATTCTAGCCCTAGGCACATATGCAGAAGGTGTGCAGCTTCGTGTACTTAGTATCAAATTCTCATATCCCATCAAAGATAATATAAATCATGCTTATGCCCAAAAGCTAAGGTATAACATTTCCTAGTTCCCAATCATGTTTTCATGCTTCGATGAAATAGCTAAGATCATGTAGTAAAGGACTATAGCTCTGCGAAATACCTGAGTCACCACTTGTTAGTATGTGACCTTTCCATGTGTATGGTGATTACCATACTATGGTGATTACCATACTTGTTCAAGTGTTTTCCTCAAAATATGTTTGTCCTGTGCTGTAAAGATTCTTAGGCACAGACGTTAGCAAAATATGAGTGCCCCTTAAGATAGGGCTGTGAACTCATTATTATAGAAGATATATGATGGAAGACCTGATTGATAAATCATATAAAAATGAAACCCGACAAGCGAATCAGAGAACCCAATTAACAAATCAACACTATTCTGATAGTCAGAAAATCTTGAAATTCTAAGGTCTGGAAGAATATATATATATATATATATATATATATATATATATATATATTCAAATTTAAACATAATAAATCCCCTCAATGCCCCTGTCGAAGCATCACCGTCAACAGTTAATGCGTGAGTGCGAAATGAGATTCCCAGAGTATAGAGTTATCTTGCTGTGTGCCTGCAGGAGCGATATGCTGGGCTGCCATTAACTTGACTTCGGGGCTGCTCAACGTCCCCTCCCATCTTATGGATAAATGCAGAGCTGGCAATCCCTAGAAATTCCGGTCAGCGCTGTCGCGTACCGCCCACTAATTCGAGAGTTCTCGTGAATAAATATAAGTGTGGAAATACCCATCTTGATAACCCTTGTAAAGCATAAAGTAAAAATAGAGCAAAATTAGTTCAAAAACAGATTCGAACCCAAAAATTATAACCAAAGCAAGTAGACGAAGATAAGGATGAGCAGAGTTGGCTGCGCGGCTGAGTAACAATAGAGGCGAGAGACAGCCAGAGCTGGCTGTGCTGCCGAGCGGCAACAAGGGAGAGAGGCGGCGCTGGCTGCGCCGCCGAGCAGCGACAAGGGCGAGAGGCGGCGCAGGCTAGAGGCTGCGCGGGCTGCGCCGAGCAGCGACAAGGGCGAGAGACGACGCTGGCTGCGCTGCCGAGCAGCGACAAGGGCGAGAGGCGGCGCAGGCTGCCCTGCCGAGCAGCGACAAGGGCGAGAGGCGGCGCTGGCTGCGCTGCCGAGCAGCGACAAGGGCGAGAGGCAGCGCTGCCGAGCAGCGACAAGGGCGAGAGGCGGCGCGGGCTGCGCTGCCGAGCAGCGACAAGGGCTAGAGGCTGCGCGGGCTGCGCTGCCGAGCTTCTATGCGGGATTCCGATAGGAGAAATTTGAAATTTCTTGCGATGGAAACTCAAGAACGGCAGCGATGCTCGCCGGACTTCGATTGCAGAAAATTACCGGAGATCTGATTTGAAATACAAAGAAATATCAGGCTTTATCAAGATTTGTACGAAATTGTTGAGGAATACGTGTGAGTATAAAATTTGGAGCAGCGAACGCGTTGCCCCTGGACGAATCTGGAAATTTGATTTAGATCTGTGAAAGAGGAACGACGGTAGGCGGCCGGCTTCCAGTCGAAAGAGCTAGTAGATCGACATCGGAGCTGATTTAATGCTTCGATAAACCTTCGAAGTTGGGTATCGGTCGTGGATTTTTGAGAAATTTGATGGTTTCCCCTCTTGAAGAATGGACTGACCCAACGATTTCCTTGTTTTTCATTCTTCCGGTGAGTGAGATCTGTCTTCAACGGTGAATGGGGATGATTCATTTCCCCAATCACAAATCAGCTATCAGTAGTCACCCATGCCCAATTGGGGAAGAACCCCTGATGAACAGTAGCCCTCCATTTTTTCGATGAACATTAACCCTTCTTTTTTGATGAACAGTAACCCTTCTTTTTCGATGAACAATAACCCTTCTTTTTCGATGAACAGTTACCCTTCTTTTTCGATGAACCGTACCCCCTCCTCGATGAACAGTAACCCTTCTTTAATTTCCCATTTTTTTAGAGGCTCGTCGGAACTCACGACGTAGCCCCTATTTCCCACAGACGGTGCCAGTTGGTGAAGCATGAAATCAACGCCTAATCTAAAAGTAATAAACGAGATAGGATTTACGTGGTTCGGTCGTTAAGACCTATCCATGGGTGTTCTTCGAGTTCTTCCACTATATTTTGAGAAGATTACATTTTACAAGTGTGCTGCTCCCAAATAAAACTCTCCTCCTATAATGCTAATGCTAACCTTCTATTTATAGATGTGAGAGTGAGCCCTAAAGGCCTTAGGCCCATGAACTTTAATAATTAGATTTAGGCCCTTTAATGCCTTAATACACCTTAGTCTTGATTTGACCCATCTACGTTGTCCTTCGTTGGTGAAGCGGGTAACTCCGGTTCTAGCAAGGCCAGCTCTGCGCTCTGGTTGCGCTGCTGTTCTACGCTGCTGTGCTGTGCTGTGCTGCGCTGCTGTGCTGCTGTACTGCGCTGCCCCGGTCTGAGCTGCTGTCTCGCACTTTAGCAAAGCAGCAACTCTGCACTTTGGTCAAGGCTGATTGACTCTTCGCATTCATTTGTTAGCAAGTCTTTTTAGTTAGACCTGCGCTCATTAGTTCCTGTGATAATAATAATAATAACAATAATAATCAAGTAAGATATTCTTGTATTGTCAAGCACAACACTGATGAGTATTCTAGTCCTCATCAACATGTAAAGACTGTTTTGCCTTAATTAGGGCGGACTAGATTCGGGTCGAATTCGGATTTGCGCGCGGGTTAGGCACATATGACACTATTAGTGCCATATGTGCCAACCGAAAAAAAAAAATTAAGTATATGACACTAATATGACCATAAGTACCATTTGTGCAACACTACATAAGAGAGTATATGACACTAATGACACTAATATGTCCATAAGTACCATTCGTGCAACATACTAAATGGAGAATTTAAACTTATCTAAATAGATAATCTAAACCCTAAGGCCGTGTTTGATAGAGTAACGTAGATTTGTAGATATTAATTTCTAATAGATAACTAATACAGATTTATTGAGATTAATTAATTAAACCATTGTTTGATAGCTCCTAAATAATATATAGATAAGCCTCCACTAAACTACATATATCTAGTACACGTGTTTGATAGTGTAGCTTAAGATGTAGTTTATATGTTAAAATGACCACCTTACCCTCTACATATCAATGAAAAAGTCAATTTTGTCCACAAATTTTTTGGCGAAAATAAACAATCAGCTCCAATTCCTTTCTAACCTAGGGCGCCAATTCTGAATCAAATTATAGAATATTTGCCACCCAAAATCAATTTTGTCTTCGTCCCATCATTCACAATACTCAGCGATCGAAGAAGCGCTTCAGAGGCTCTTCGCGTGTTCTTCTCGTTGATTTGGAGTACATCACAATGAGTACCTTTCATCAAGGTGATAATTTTTTTATAGAGTTTTTTCTCAGTTTTAAATCGAAATGCAGATGGTCCTTACTTGCCTTTCAATTGAATTTGTTGGGTTAACAACTCCTGTAATTCGGAATAGGGAGCTGATTTTTTGGGTGTATATGTCGGATTTTTGTTTGCCATTCACACATTGAAATGTTGTTCAGATTCGGTGTAAGGAATTTGAAAATGTGTGTTCCGTATTTTTTGTTTCAACCATGGGCTCTTTCATCACTTTTTCACTGATTCCTTGGTGTGTTTCGTCAATTTCTCAGACCACAACATAGTTTTCATGAATTTTTTTTGTGTGGGCATACATTTCTTTGACTAATGTCTGACTTCGATTCAGTTGTAATTCTTGATAGTGTATACGTTGTTGGTGATTAATTTTGAAGGGCATATAATGACATAATGTTGGACATACTTGCTGCATTGATAGCATTCATCATTTTCAACATTCATCTTATTGTCTTTCTACTTCCATATGTTTGTGCTTGGTGTTTTCTTTTTTCTGGGATTACATGCTGCATTCAATAGCATTCCTCGAATAATTGTGTTGTTGGTGTTTGTTTTATGTATGCATTGACAGGCTCCGCGAGTAATGAAATTGGCCGTGTGAAGTCAAATAACCCCGATAAGACACGACATAGTTGGTCACTGAGGGAGGAGGAAGTGCTTATAGGTGCTTTGAAGGAACTTGTAGTGCAGGGGTGGAGATCGGATAATGGCTTTAGAGATGGTTATCTTAGGAAGCTCGAAGATGCTATTAAGAATACGTTTCCAGAGACGGATCTCAAAGGCATGCCGCATATCCACTCCAAAATATCAACCTGGAAGAAGAATTATAATTCGTTGACACTAATTTTGAGTGATAGCGGTATTGGTTTCAACGTAGATGAGAAGTTCATGATAGATTGCACTGCCGATCAATGGGTTGATATTGTGAAGGTAAAAGTGTTTTCAATTGCAAAATTCTGCTTATTGCATATTCCTATTTTATGCATTTGCTTGGGTTCATTGGCTGCTGTCTGTATTTGTGTAACGTGACCCAAATGCACGTACGATGAAGAAAAAAAGTTGGCCTCACTTGGAAGAATGGAAAGAGATTTTTGGAAATGATCGTGCAACCGGTACAACAGCTGAAGATGTCACCGATGCAGTCCATGAAATGAAGGATGTTGATGAGTTTGACAACGATGGAGTGCATGGTGATTACCATCCACAATTTGAAGCTGAAGGGGAGAACGAGGTCGCCGATGACAGCGTGTGTCAACCTGACAAGGGCGGAGCTCCTGAAAGAGTCTCGGGTAAGAAACGCAAAGCAAACGAAGCCTTTGACGGACTGATTGATGTGCTGCGTGAGATAAGCAGGAATGCTGATAAGAGGGCGGATTGCATAGCATCGCGTATTGGATACGAGCAAGATTTAGGAAAAGCTAGAAAAGAAGTCTTCGATCAACTAAATAACATGCCTACTTTGACAATGAGCGATAAGTTCGACGCCTACGAAATCTTGGCATGAGATAAATAGGGACTTGAGTTGTTTATGGGACTTCCGGACGAGGCAAAACCACACTTCGTCTTGCGCATACTCATGTCGAAGAAACTCTAGGGTACTTAGGTGTTGGCGCGATCTATTTTGGTGTGATAATTAAGACCACTTGATGCACTACTTTATTCGTTTTGAAGCAATATGTGTAGTTAGTATAGTACCAACTTTTGGGTTGTGAATGTCCTTTCCACATGATGTATTCAACAACAGGGCTTGTGAATTTTAAGTTTAGGTTTGTAAATGCAAAAAACAAGCACTGATGTAATGACTTTATGCCACATTTTCAGATTTTATATATGCGTATATATGAAATTACTTTGCTGATTTTGTGGGTTTGAACATCATTTCCTACTGCAACAAGCTAAATCATGTTCCATAATTATAACATAATTAAAAAGTTACAAACAAGATAGGGAGCTACACATATCATTTGCACATATAATTTGAATAACCGTGGGAACCCATTTTCTACATACCAAAAGACGATCCCAGCTAGTACATATGAAGAAATATATTTAAATACAAACATCATTAAAACCAATGGTTCATTTGGGTTGATTCAAAATACTAAGTACTTCATTTTCTTCAAACTACAAAAGTAAACCCAAAGTAAACCAATGAACAGCTTAACACTTCAAAAGATAATACTACCAGCCTTCACGGGATAACAAAATATAAACCTTGGGTACCCATTGATAGCACACGACTTACGGACTCCACGATGCACACGAGCTACGCACAATTCCTTTCTCTTCACCATCGGTATCTTCGGTCTTCTTAGCAGGAGCATTCGCCGGAGGGATTGCTAGGCGGCGCTCGATCGGAGGCCAAACATGGTACAGATGAGGGCCTTCGATGGTGTGCAAACCTACGCTCGACTCAGCATCATCTTCAAAATACAACTTTCGGGCAGCCGGAGCTTTCATAACAGGTGATGTTACCTCGTCATCGGACTGAGCGAAACTCTTGTTTGTTGATGGAGGCTCGAGTGCATGGGGAGAGTCACTTATGATGATGACAGTGGGCGAGACTTCCTTCTTGATGTCGTTATAGCCGAAAAGTCGACATAGTTTGAACCACAGTGGATCGCCATTTTTGTAGTAGGCGTGAGTGAAAGGATCATCCTTATGGGGTACGAAGGGATCATAAAAAAATTATTGCAATGAATAATAAAAGGCTCATATGTATTTTATACATAGCTTAGCCAAGAAATTACCCGAAAGATTATCGGCCAAACTTTCTCATCCGCAGTCACCTGATCACTATTTTTATAGCAACAAAAACTGCAACTAAACAGTGTAATTGTAGCACAGAAATAGCAAGCAAAGTATCGTATCCACAGAGACTATTATGACGAAATCACTATATCTATTTCCTAAACAGACTCTCACAGTATGCAGGTAAACGAAAGCTGGAAGGTTTAATTAACTTATACTAAAACGCAATTAACAATAATTAAAAAGACGTAGGAAAATTCGAATATTAAAAGACAACTGATCCTAGGGTAGTAAATTCATTAACTAAATCCACATAATAAATCTATTAATCCTATGTACCAGTTTAATCCAGTTATGATGAGAGATCACTTAATTAATCAATCACTGTCGCTAGAGCAGCAACGATCGTAGATTAGTAAATTATCTATCTCCGTTAGGTCTCAAGAAAATCTACTAACTCCCAATAGCTCATAAGAATAGCTCTCTATGATCCACCTATCTCCGCTAGGTCTCAAGGTTAAAATCATATCATACATTCCCGAATCCGCTAAACAGTTATCTCCGCTAGGTCTCAAACCGAATAGCTAAACATGCAAACTATTGATCAGATAATTCACAAGAAATTAAGCACCAGGAATTATGAATCATAAACTGGAAGGCACAAAGGTATTAACAAATAAATCACATAAATTCAATCAACTATTTACAAACCCTAGAATCAGCTAAAGGAAACTAGTCAGACATGCTAAAATAGAACATAAACATAATTAAATAGAATGCAATCATAAAAACTAAATTGTATAAAAACCGAATGAAAAACGATTGTAGCGGCTTGAATCTTCAGTCTTGATCCAAGCCTTTAAAACTAGAAAGCAATAAAATTCTGAAAGCTAGAAAACTGAAAAATAAAGTCTGGGAACTGAAAAAGGGAACCCAAAATAGGTCAAAAAAAGACCTATTTATAGTACCAGGGTAAATACAGAGTTTGAGCTCGAAAAGGACTTGAAAAACGCATAAAAAACGCAAAAATACGGAGGCGCGGCGGTCTGGCGGCGATCGGACGGCGCTCACCGCGCGGGTGCCGCTGGCGCCGAAAACTCGGCGGGCTGCCCGGCGGTCGCCGCCCGGTCGCCGGCTCCTTCCCAAGAATCCTTCTTCGGGCGGCGGTCGCCGCCCGGTCGCCGCGGGGTCGCCGCTGTTTCGCTGCTGCGCGCGACTTTCTTGTTTTGGTCATAACTTTCTCGTCCGAACTCCGATTTATGATCCGTTTGCGCTCACGAACTTGTATCGAGACGATCTACAACTTCTATTTCAGATAAGTTTTCCAAAAATTTCCTTCAAAGTTCGAGTAAGAATCATGTTTCAAAAGATAAAGCAAATTAAGCATAAAACAATCATCCAACACTCAGTTTCCTATAAAATTGACATCATATGAACACTAAAACCATGGAAACATGAGTGTTATCAACTCCCCCAAACTTAAGCCAGTGTTCGTCCTCGAATAATGGGAAGAATAAAATCAATAACACGAGTGGGTAAGAAATCTAGTTCATCAATGCCTCCGAATAATAAAGAATAATAGAATTCTCAAATCCTCAATAATTAAGCACAAAATTCACCAATAAACACAACCTATAGCAAAATCAACCTTGACATTCCAAACAATTGAATCTCACAAGGTATGTGTATCACTCAACTCTCAATTTGATGGAATAGGACGTGTATACTCTCATCGAAATTCAATACAATGCAGATCTCTTACCATAGGCTTGCCAATCGTCTACAATCTCCATCGCTAATAGTGTGCCAGGACTAAGATAAAAAAGGTCTTTTTATTCGGGTTATAATGTAGGGACATTGGTTAAGGTAGGGAAATATAGGCTAAGTGACTCAAATAGATCAAGAACACCAACCTTATAGCTTCACTAATCAAGCATGGAATAAATTCCATCTTCCACCCAACTATATCACCATAATCAACACAACTCAAGGGATTTAATCATCACAAAACATAACTAAACACTTTGAAAGAGAAGAATGCATCTGCCGAATTAATTCTCTATTAATTGAGGTTGTTGGGGTTACAATATCCATAATATGATAAGACATGTTTATGCCAAAACAACCAAATATGGCGGTGCCACTATCCCAAAAGCTAAGCTACTGAATCAGCTTTTTTTTATTTTGCCTGAAATGCGATGATTACATCCCATTTATAACACTACAGCTACCCATCAATAGGTTGTAAAACTATTTCAGAGTAATGGGGAAGCAAATTGATATTTGAATAATTAATTTCAATTACTATGAATAACACACATTTGAATTCGCAACAAATTAATATAAGTGCACCTAATTTAAATTAAATTAAATATATAATGAAGAACAAGTCATCTATCACAAGCCAGTTAGCACTAATATAAATACAAATTCAAAAGGTTTCATATCCAAATACAATAGCTTCAAAAATTAGTGGCTCATCCTTGCTGCAATTCTCGAACACAATAGTTGTAACAGTTTATACAAAAATCAATGAGCCAACAACTTCTACATGTTTGAAATTTCCCTAAATCAGCTTCCCAATTATAATCCCAAACAATACCGTGATAAGCAACAAAACAAGAACAAGGGGCAGACCTTCTATCCATGACCTGAGCATGCAACGAAGAAAAATGAGTTAAAACCCAAAATAGTAAGGCAATGACTATCAAGTAAACTAATCAGATAGCAACATCTTTTAACCAAGCATTCACTAAACCAAATTCAGCAACAAGCAGACACGAAGAAGTAAACCTACACAAAATTCAGAAACTACCATCAATTAAAACAAATTCAGCAGCAACCCTTAACCAAGCATTACTTAAAGAAGAAAACAACAACCGTACATAAATCAAAACACATTTAGTCAATAAACATTAACCAAACTGTAAAGTAAACAAAATGCAGCAACTACAATCAATTTATACAAATTCAGCAACAAGCATTCAGTAAGCATTAACTAAATCAGAAAACAGCAACAAGCATTCACCAAGAAGTGAACTAAATCAGAAAACAACAACAAACATTCACCAAGCATGAACTAAACCAAGATCAGCAACATCAATCAAGTAAAGTACAATAATATTCAGCAACAACCACACCAATGCAACAAACCTCAAGAGCTAAATAACATAAATTCAGAAAATGATTGGCAACTACATAAGTCATATATAAAATCCAAACATAGAAATTCAGAAAATGATCCATGTTTACAGTCAACTTTAATAATAGCAATTCAGATATTGTTAATATAATTGATCCACATCGCTTGGGCGATTGCATCTCTCTCCGCATTCCATTGAGGAGAAGAATCTATGCCATCTATGAATTCACCATCGAATTCTGCCTCCTCTTGGTCATTTTCAGTTGCACTGTCAAACTCTTGCTCTATGGGATCGATGGGCATCTCGGATCGGATGAAATTATTCAAGATGAAGCATGACATGATCAAGTGGATTTGAGTCTTCACTGGATAGAAGGTATTGCTCCTCAAACAACCCCAACGCATTTTCATGATGCCGAAGGCACGTTCAATAACGTTGCGTGCCTTCGAATGGCGCAGGTTGAACAATTCTTGGGCATTTTGAGGCCTGGCTGCATTCGGTCCCCATTCTTTCAAGTGGTAGCGTATGTCCTTATATGGAGCAAGAAATCCCTCGCTATTAGCGTACCCGTTGTCGCATAGGTAATAATATCCTGCATTAAACATTAGAATGTGTAAATACACAACAGTTAGTGGCAACAAATTACATATAAGTTCAATATTTCAATCCATTTACCCTTGGGCACCCTAAATCCATTAACACGTTGGAGGGCATCACGCAATATCCTCGAATCTGCGGCTGACCCTTCCCAGCCAGGTAGCACGTACACGAACTTCATATTGCGATCACAAACGGCAAGGGGATTTGTTGATATCTGGCCTTTTCGAGTTCGGTACCTCGGCTTATCAACATTACTCACCATTACGTTAATATATGTGCCATCAAGAGCACCCAAACAACCCTACATCAAACTCCAAAATAAAGAAGAGAAAATCAGTGTAATGAACATATACTACGTTTAAGGAATCTCTGGAAATCATATATGTATTTTCAGAATTTTTTTAAGAAAACACAAGGATAGAGCTATCTGAAAATTATGGAAAAAGCTATTAATAAATCACCTTGAACCATCGCCACCTGTTGTCGGTACATTCATCTGGAACGGGGACGGGTTTGACGAGTACACTTGTGTGCAATTTTAAAATTGCTTTAAGCACGAGATGTACAAACTTTGATACAGTTTGCCCGGACCTCCAAAAATCAAACCTAACCACCCTATTTTTTTGTGGTGTGCTAGGATAGACAAATACATTGCAACCTGCTCCTCCACCATAATGTACCTCCCATCAGTCAAACCCCCTAAATCACGCAAAAGAATGCATAGCCTACCGAATGTATTGCGATCCATTCGTAAGTTTGCTAGACAATCTACATCGCTAACTCCTACGAGCCTATTCATATGCATAACCTGCTCAGGAATCCTTTCTACGTACCCAAAATCCGCTGCATTAGCACCTCTTTTTCGTTTACGAGATCTCATCCTAACCATAATATGATAAGCTACAAGTATGAGAATTAAATGTTGAAGGAAAATCTCTTCCATCAACATATAAATGCATATTGTATTAATATCATCAGTCGGCATTGCGATTCTCAAGCAACAAACTCAAAATACGTGGCTGCACACAAATGAGAAGTATTATGATATGTTTGAATCATATAAGTCCCCCCCAAAAAAAATCGAGCAGGGAGTAAATAGATATACATAAGTGGCATAAAGCTTTCAATGGTAATTCAAACACATGTTCATAGAGACTCCACAATGATATCGAATTTGCAGACAAAGATGAGCAACACAAAAAAATGCAGCATAATCAAGAGCAATGGGTTTTTTACCCTAATCTGACTTTTGAAAGATGCATCTCAATTCACAGCAACGAAGACAACCGAATTTTAAAACACCATGCGAATCTCAAGCACATATAAATATAGATCTACTACCTCAGTGAGATTCGGTTAAAGTAGCCTTCCAAACTCCAGCCGTTTTCAACGATATGCACCCCAATTCACCAAATCTGTTCCAAATACAGAAATAAATTTCGAAAATTAGAAAAACTCACAAGAACTTCTAAAACGAGCATGGTATGTAGTTGTCAATGGTTGAAATACACAAACAGTTGAGAAAAATAGAAAGTTGCGAAGGAATCGAAAGATATTTAATGGGGAGACCAATTTTTGTGCAGCCCCAAATCATAAAAAAATAAGAACCCTAAATAATTTTCGAACAGATTTCCTAGGCATTAACCGCGAATAAACGATCCATGTGTTTGAAAAAATGCATTCACATATCGAAAATCATTGAAAGAGTTCTAATTTCTTCAAAATTCTTGTAAAAACTCACCAGGAATTTAGTGGGTTTGGTATTTTTGAGAGACTCGCGAAGAACTTCCTTGCATCTCTTAGCAGTCAAAATTGCAGCGGGATTCGTCAATTTCTCAGATATTGAAATAATTCACAGGGACAATTTCGACAACCTAATTTCTAATCTAAATCACTGTACAAAATGAGATTGTTGAACTGGGGGGAGGGCCGGTTCTAATTTCTAATGAGAACAGTGGATTTCATGCGGGCCGCGACTTAAATGCGGGCTGGAAGTATTATATGGATTGCGTATCAAACACACGAAAATGCTGAGAAATATAAGTAATCCATCCTAATATATACTATCAAACACGTCCTAAATGGATAATCTAACTCTAAATGAATAATTTAAACCCTACGGGGAAGTGTTCAAAATGGTCATATAACTGTACCTAGGGATCTCAAAAAAGCCCGAAACCGACGGGTCGACCCGAAGAGCGGTCGAATGGCCCGAAAAAAATTTAGCCCGAATGGCCCGAACCGAAAATAGCCCGAGCCCGATAGGGTTGGCCCGATTAACCGAACACTTTCTTAATAATTGGTTATTAAACTTTAATACTTTACTTTTTAATTCGATAATAACATTTTGATGCTTGTACAATATGTTTTGATTTTTTCCAACAGTTAAAGTTATGATATACAATTTTTAAGTTAAAGTTAAATAAAGATAGTTATTTATGTTAAATCTATATACATTTTTTTTTATTATTGGAAACGAAGTTAAAGTTAGATATTATGTAAACTCACGTTAAAAAATCATAAACTTGCGGGCCCGAACAGGCTTGTCCGAAACCGAGTGGGTTAGGGTTAGGATCGAAAAATTTTAGCCCGAAAAATAAAAAAATCGACTAGCCCGAAACGAAAATAACCCGAAACCGAGTGGACCGGCCCGATTGACATCCCTAACTGTACCCATTTAAATAATATCAGCATACAAGTATATGGCACTAATATGACCATAAGTACCATTCACACAACACTACATAAGACAGAGTATATGGTACTAATAGTGTCATGTGTGTCTAACCTGCGCGCAAACCCGAATTTGACCTGAATTCGATCCGTCCTAATTAAGGGTAAAATAGTCCTAAAACGTAAAAAATAGTCAGAATTTGTGTTTTTTCAGTTAGTGACCAGATATTATATTTTTTTTTTTCAAAATGACCATGCAAGTATATTGTTTCTAACTATTAATACTAGGGATGTCAATCGGGCCAGCCCATCGGGTTTTCGGGCTAGCCCTATCGGGTTCCGGGTTAGTCGGGTGCGGGCTAATCGGGTTGGAGATTTTTTCGGGTTGTAAATCTTCAACCCTAACCCTAAACTTTCGGGTTTCGGGCTAGCCCATCGGGCTAATCAGGTTAAAGGCGTAAAAATAAAATTATCATTTGTATTTTATTATTTCAAATGATCTAATGTATAATGTATAAAATATACATAGATATTAAATATATAAATTATATAGCAAAGCGTAAAATGCAAAAATATAAGATATTCAAGATTACATAACCAAAATTAAATTAAAATGAGATAGTAAAATTTAACATGTATCAATGCAATAGAATCAATCTGGATTATTACTGAATAATTAGTGGATTTGCCATGCACATCTCATTGACAGAAAAAAAAAAATTGGTATCACTTTAAAATGAGATACTAATAATCAATTTCTACAAAAAATTCGTAATTAATTTCACTTTTTTTAAATGAGATTGCACACACACATATATATTCTAACTAATTAATTTCACTTTTTTTAATGAGGCTATATATATATATATATATATATATATATAAAAGCAAATACCATAGATCTAAACATAGCAGAAGTTGTAACTGGATGCATCAATCACAATTCCGTCAGCCCACCGGGCCAGTCCATCGGGTTTTCGAACTAGCCCTATCGGGTTCCGGGTTAGTCGGGTGCGGGCTAATCGGGCTGGAGGTTTTTTCGGGTTGCGATTTTTCAACCCTAACCCTCTAATTTTGTCGGGTTATTCGGGTCGGCCCACGGGTTTCGGGCTGCATTGACATCCCTAATTAATACTACTTTTTTTTTTTTTAATTTTTCTTGGTGGTGCAGATGCACCCCTTGCACTTAGTTGGATCTGCCAGTGGGTAGGCTGACACGAGTCCGCTTGCTGACCGATGATCCCCAATACCATGACCTAGCTCACGTGACTTCTTAATTTCGAATTTATGAATGCCTATAAATATTTCTCCACAATCATGATTTTCTTTCGAACTTCTTTGCTAAAGGGTAGGATCGTTTGTACCGTTCATTCATTCATTGAACTCTTTTTGTTTCAATTTGTGATTGTGGAAGACAATTGCAAAGATTATGATAGTTTGTTTGTTTTTGTTTTTTTTAATAAAACTTTCATGTTCCAATTTGCTTTTGCATTATTATTCTTTTGATTTTTTTATTCTATTCCATCCACCTTTAGCATTATTTGTATAAACTCATTGGGTTGGAGCCCTTACTTGAGCTGTATTGTCGTATAGATTGGAGAGGAGAAAATGAGAAGATATATAAATCTAGGGGCTTACCGTAAATTTCATGAGACAAATTAAAATTTATTACATCATTCGTCCCCGAAAATTGTGACTTTATTATTATATTGATACGCGTCACTCAAGCACACCGTCAAACCAGTCTTTAGCTGTGAATAGCCAAATGAAGCATCACCAGAGATGGAAAATCTGAATCAAAGAATTCAAGATGTTGGCAAAATAGAAGGAAAAGGAGCAAATGGACTAACACTGTACACATCCTTCTATTATTAACTGTGCTTACTTCTCAGAGCAATACCACATATCATATACAAAAAAATTACAAAATGGATTGACGCATAGACAGAAATCATGCTTCAAATGTGTAACCTATATAGAGACATCAGTTGCTAATGTTTATCCCGCAATCTTGCACATAACAGTTTCCTCTATATAGACGGAGAAGATGTAAAAGAACCGCCTTAAAAGTTTCGACATTAACCTACTGTCGCTCTTTTAGGGATGTCAACTGACAGTAAAATTGTAACAGTTCACAAAAGCCAATAGAAACCACAGATTATTAGCTGATTACCAGGGATTTTGGTTAATGCTTTTTCCATCTTCAGCGTTTTCAGCATCTTCGGATTGCTTGGCTAACTTGATAATATCTTCAACGAGAATTTTCCCATCTGTGTCAAGAATAGAAAGAAAGTCATCAAATAAATGGGAAAGGATTGCCCCGAATTGACCCCATGACACACTGAATAAAACGTTAGGGCAAAAAGGACACTGGGAGGATTAAAGTCCAGATGCATCATCGCCTCAAAACAAAATACTTCCGTTCCCAACATAAGTAGAAGCAATATTTTGATTATTTCCCAAACAATACTACTTCAACTGTTTACTTTCATTATTTACAATGGAGGATAGTTTTGACAGCAATTATGGGTCTTCAGTACTAAACCAAATAGGACATTTCCATAATAATATTACCACTGGTATTAACTACTTTTTCCCTCTTTCCTTTTGTTTTTAAAATAGTAGTTTTGACAATTATTATACTTGATCCAATAATACATAAGTTTAACCTCTCAACAAAAGAATTAAGCACGTGCAGGAAAATTTCGAACATTCTTGTCAAAGCGAGGAGTAAGCTGGGGCCAGACTGGGGAAGATAAGTAACACAACTGACCTCTATCCTTGGACAATTTGCCAATAAATTCTTGAATTCCCTCCTTATCTAAGGTAGCTTTGAGGTACGAAGCAGCAGATGCAACCTCCTCTGCAGTCACTTTGCCATCATAATCCCTGGCCATAAAATTATCCAATAAAATTAAGCAAATATTAGCTTCCCCGGATAACATCCGTTCAGTGTGATTTTTCACGTTAGATCCATTCGAAGACAATAAATACAACCCATAAAGCAATACAATTTAGAAGATAATATGTGCTCATCACAACTACAATCTTTCACTCAAACAGCAATTATGACAGAAAAATGAGTGAAAATGCTCTGAACCCAGTTCAAAAGATGCAGATGCATTTGTCTTCGCTATAAAATAGCTTAAGGATTTTACTCCCACCAGTGGCTGATATCTTTATCAATTCCCTTACTAAGGTGATCTCAGCTCACACAGCACGGTAGAGAAGTTTTAAATCAAAGTGGTTAACAAACAAAACTGATGGTAACTGTAACTTTAAAACACTTGATGAAGCATAGAGCTTTAAATAAAAACTTATATAGCTGCATTAATATCACTCTGGTAAAATTACCTATCAAGCAACCGCCACCGATCGCCAATTTTGGCATCTACATCATCAATCTCCTTTTCAAGCTTTTGGAGCATAGCATCAACCTACACAGTAGAAAGTAGCAACAAATATGTGAGAAGCCTTTTAGATCCATGCTAACGACCAGCTATTCTTGAGGAACGAACAAAGGGAGAATATAGAGTGATAAGCAAGTAGCAATGTTTTTAAAAACGATTAGAAATGGCGCTTAAACGCCGCCTTGAAGCGGTGCGGTAGGTTCCTGTTTGGCAGGCGGCGTTTACCCCCCTCCCCCCTGAACCTCTGCCTCGCCGAGGCGGTCCGAGGCGGTGAGGAGGCGCCTCACATCGCGAGGCGAGCGTGTATCCAAACTAACTGATTTATGGAAATTTCTATACATATGTGCTGCGAAAATTCATGGGTTTTATGAATTTTAGCCCTAATTTAAATGGGCTTTAATAATTTAGGAGTAATTAGAGTTTTAATTAAAGTAAAGACTAAGATTATAAAAACTAAAAAACCTAGCAGCAGCACAACGCAGTCAACGCACCACCTACCCAGCTTCTCCCTCCTCTCCTATTCTCTCCAACTCACAGCAGCAGTCTCGAGGAGCAGCTGCCAGCAGTTTTGGAACTTATTAAAGACTTATTATTTATTAGTAATAGTTAAAATTGGCTTATTTGTTATGTTTTTATGTGTTTTGCAATATTTGCTATGTTTTTAAGTGTTCTATGATATTAGATATAATTTATGTGTTTTTATATGAATTCTGTTTTTTTTTTTACGCCTCACCCCGTTTCGAAACTTACGTTTCATGAGGCGGACGAAAAACATTTCGCCTCACAAAACGTACTTTAAAACATTGGCAAGTAGAGCCATCAAAGTAATCCCCAATGCACGTCCCAATGGCAATAGACTATAAGAAGAGGAGGGAGTCACAAAGTACAATGAAACAGCAACCAAAATCCACAAAATTTATTCTCACCCTGTTTATGAGTGCTGAAGATACTTTATCGCCAGCTGCCTTCTCAGCATCATGATCAATTTCCTCTCTAGCTTCTCTATATGCCTGTTTAGCTGCTGCTTCTCCTTCATTGCCCTCTTTCTCTACCATGTGGTTGTACAGCTCTACCTGAAGATCACACATCAATAAGCAATAAACTGAAAGATTTGAGAATTAAAAATGAAGTATCGGTTTAAGAACATATGGAATTGAAGAATATTTGGATTAGAATTTTTATATAAAGTGAACCGCATTCTATGCAGCTTCAAGGTTTCATAACATGTTAGCCGTTTCAAGAAAATACAAATATCGACATTTACCTCTTTCTGGACAAGGTTTAAGAACTCTTCACGCTCCCTGGTCACAGACTGAAAATAGCAAAGCAAGTCATTCATTTATTACAATCTGCTATACAAAGCAATCATAGCCTCACTGGGAAGAAAAATGACTCATACCGATGCAGATGCTAAGACAGCCAATGCACGACTGAGCTCACTAAGTTGTTCCTCCTTATCCAACATTTTTGCCTTCTCACGTTCTTCTGCTTCTTTAGCAGTGGCATCTACCATCTCTTCCAAGGCCACGTCCTTCTGCTCTTTTTTTTCAGATTCCTTCAACCTAGCCTGCTCCTCCTCCTCTTTCTCTTCCTCCTCCTGTAATAAAGAACTTCACATTAGAAACCAAGAATCAATAAAGCACACTCCTTGAAACTAAAATTCTGAAACTTGTCCATAGTCTGCATGATTGAGCTGAAGTGAGATAAATATAAGAAATATTATTTTACATCCAAAGTCGAGACACGGAAGCAGGGCAGCTTAATATTACACGAATTGCCAGTATCTGTTTGCTATTGTTTACTACTACATGGGGTCTAGTATAGGGTAGTTCCAAGAAAGTCAAGCGCGTCAGTGAAATTGATATGTAATACAGTAGATCTAATCTACAGTATCTACCACATGACAGATCATCTTATAATTATATGAAAACTTCTTCCATAGCTTTCGCATGATTTTAACAATGGGTGTAATTTCAACATAGTGAATAAATTTTCAGAGATAGACTAATCATCATTATATGTAAAAGATGGAACAGGAGCAGTAGTCAGTCACATGCCAACTTTGCTAACCAAACATTGACAGCATGACGCATTCTTCTTCTTTAGATACAAATGAGAGCTGCAAACCAACAACCTAAATGATACCTTGATTAATTCTTCTTGCATTTCCAGGAACTCTAACTTCCTCCTCCTTTCTGAGACGGAGTCTTCAGATGGCAAAGTTGTTATACCAACAGTGTCCACCACCTCATCAGGCAGAGATGAAAGTGTGGCTTGAACAGCTTCTTCTGGCCTCACTTTACCAGAGACACTAAATGCTCTGTGTGGAAGTGCCAAAAAATAAGAAAATTTACTAGTGGTGGAATTTATAGGGCCATATAGGTAGTAGAAATTTAGGTTACCTAGATAGAATTAGTAAAGAAGATGGTACTGAATGGTTGAGAGATAAGTCCAGCCAATCTTGCAGCTGCAGAGAAATAAATAATAAATATTATAAATAAAAAGTTCCACTCTGCGGGATCAGAATGCCACAAGATTGCTTCATACAATCTGAACTGTAGGCAGAGAGGGAGTCCATTGAATTGTATTTTTATCAATGATTAAGTGGAATGAAGGGGGATAACTCAAGCTAGCATGTTTAAAGCAACCTATTGAAGATTGATTTCAAAGACCAAGCTAAAGTTCCACATGGTTTAAAATAAGGTTCGCTTACAAATAAATAAGATAGTGCATCACTAGTTTTTGTGCTTGTATGGAAGAAACAAAATAAAGTACTATATGTGTGGATTTTCAGATAGCTGAAGCTTTTCCATGTTCTTGCAGCAATTAGTGAGTCATATGAAGTTGTCAAAAGTGGAGAGTAAGTTCAATTTGCACAAAATACTAATGGTAAGCAAACTGCAATCTAGTTTCCTTGATCAATGAAAACTTTGGTGAGAATAAATAGGACAAACAGAATTCTTGGTAAGTTTAGCTAAGTTCACCACTCGCATTATAACTCAAAATGTGAAAACTTGTTAAAGCAGTTCATTTCACTCTCACAAAATATCAGAAGGAAAAGAGATATGGCCACTGTGCACCCGAGTACATTCGAAATTTCATATTACTTGATCAATATGTCTTTTTACCATAGAACATATTCTTATAGCATGCAAAAGAACTTAAAGGACAGTTAGCAACCTGTTTTCTCATCTCTTCAACTGAGAGAAGTCCAAGCAATCCACGTTCTCGGCATGCTTGGCGGAGCTCCTCCTCTGAAAGGGACTCTATGCCCTCAGCTTGGATCATTTTGTCATCTGTCTTTATCCTGCCATGAGAAAACCACATCACTTTAAAGTAAATAATAGATCAAGAAACTGTATTTTCTTGTCATACTTTTTTATTTGTATCATGTCATTCCACCAGGTACACTGAATTTTCTTGTGCTGACCTAAAGTCTTTCTTTAAGCTCTAAATTTGTTTATAAGTAATTAAAGGAAGAGGGTATCCGTATGACACAAGACAGATCATTCTTAACACTGTTTTATATATAAATCTAAAAGAGAGAAGTAGTCAACTCATCCATAATTTGGATGAAACATCCTTTAGCAGCTAACCTTTCAGTTCAAGTATTATTCTACCAATAATAGTCCATAATAGGTACTGCCAAGAGACTGGAAGTTTCTTGGAAACAAAATCTTTGATTACCTCTTTTATTATAAGAATTAAGAAAATCCTTTAAAATCCAGATTTGCACATGAATAACTAAAGGTAATATATCTAAAATTAAAATTAATGGAAGCCCATAAAACTAAATTAAGACGATCAAATATCATACAGATAATCTGATATTGTACACTAGATCTGATATCTAAAATGGTGAAAGTAAAATTGGTATCGAGCAGAACAAATTATGAATTATTATCACTTAAAAAAAACATTAATTTACAATCTAAAAACTGAAGCTATAATAAAGTAACTTACTTCTGAAGCCTCTTTCGGAGCATATACCGTAGATATGCATCAGTACCATAAGTACTAATTCCCATATATTTGCACATAGTCATTACTCGTGGTCTGCATCCATGAGGATAAAAAGGAACTTTATCGGCAAAGCATCATCCACACCAAATATTGTCTCAGATAGTAAAGAAGAGAAAAGCATCAAGAATCGTGTTAGTAAATCAGGAATTACCTGCTGATGTTATCCAGAGTAAGCTCATCATTAAACAACTTGGCAAAGCCCAAGATTTCTTCATTAGTAACAGGAGCTCCTTTCCTCACCTGTCCAAAAAAAATCATGAGGATATTAGACATGAGCGTACAAGGTACAAAACAAGTCAGAGGAAAGCTAGTAAGCTACCCTAATTTAAGCAGTGCTTTTTGTTTGGGAAAACCTTTTAGCATTCCAGTAAGAAAATATTGCATATTGGCTTCTTACCTTGCTCATAAAATCATCAAGATCCTCAGCCGTTTTCTTTATTTCTCCACTTCTCGAGCTCTGAACTTCCTTTGCCATTTCTTTTACAGTCTCTTGAAGAAACTTTGCATATTCTATCCTTGCATTGAGTTTCTTTTTCAGGGCCTCCTGTCATATGAAGATTTCAATGATATACACTTGTAAGTTTGGAAATTAAGATAAGGTATAGTCCGGAGGCAGAATAAATCAGCATATGCCTGGATCTAAACTAATTCTCAAACAAAAAAGAAAGGGTAAAAATATCAACATTCAAAGAAAAGCAATCAGGACTAGCAGTCAATATAATCTGACAGTCTTGATAGTAAAGGTAATTAGGTATTGATTTCAGTATCTGGCCAATGAAGCAGATAATTTTTAGTAGGTACCTTCGAGAGACAATTAGAATTTCTGTAAAGTTTCATAGGCTGGTTAAGATCAATAGTCTATAAATTCATAAAAGAAATCAGGTAAGGAAAACAAGCTATTGTGCATAAAAAAATTGAAGGCTCACAAAATGGTTTTACACAGAATATTCAAGACGTATCGCTTAGGCAGTTATACTCGCTGCCTTTAAATCTGAAGGTGATGTTTAATTTTAATTATAAAAGAAAGTGGTTGTACACCTCCATACTTGTGAAATTTAGCATAGAAATTTTGAATTAGCATATTTAAGCTTGTCTGCAGCCACAGAACTCCATTTCTCATCTTAAGATTGCTATGCCAGCCTGAGTTATTGGCCAGCTTATTCTCAGCTCCATGCAAGCAAGCTGCATGATGCAATCCAAACTGAGGACAGGCCTCCTGTGAGAGTTCATTGCTCATCATCACAGCATTACTATCATTGGAATTGGAATTGGCAACTTGAGTAGCTTTCAACCAGCTTTGCTTGGAACTATTTGATTTAACCTAGCCCCAATTTTTTATGGATATCATCAAACAAAACAGACAAAGCACATTCCCGTTTGGCAAGAGTTATAAGAAATTGACTACTGAGAAGTTTGTCAATCTCAAAAAAACCATGTGTACAGGAATCTTGGAACAGTAAATAAAACCCATTTTTCTCAATTAATCGTAATTTACGGACAGACTGACAAACAGTATCTCAAACCAATCGAAAGATATTATACTCACCAAAAGGTTAGACAATAAAGAAGGAAGAAATAGTTGATCAGTTGAAACAAACACAAAAGGGAATGTCAGAAAGTCAAAAGCTATTCTACTAAGATGAGTACAACTTTACCTGTTCTTTCATCTTGTCCTGGAAGGTTGATGGTAACATGTTCGGAAACAATTTCAGGAACACGGGCAGCAAGAACTCCATGAATGGAACTAGAATGAAGACAGCAAAAGGAACTAGCCTGAAAATGTCTGCTGTTGTTCGTGTGAGTTGTTGCCTCTCCCTCCTGGACAAAGTCCTCCCACTAGCAAGTTTCAACAATAGCCTTAAGCTTATCCTAACATCAACCCATAATAGCTTTGTGCCCAGCCAGTAGTGCTGCAATGTAGATTTAAACTCATCCTTCCAATGTCGCAATTTATTTGCCCAGTCTTCCCTATATCAAGAGGAAATGTAAACAGGACAATCATGACAAAACTTTACTGGACAACAAGAAATCACGAATCCAAATTACCGGCTCATTGAAGCAATAGCTCTCAAAGCTGGACCAATTCCTAAAAGAAAAGCCCGCATCTTCTTAACTATATATTTCACACCCTTTGAAGAATCTTGCAACTGCTTGGCTTTAGCTTTGGCTTTGGCTTTCACGGAGCTTAAACCTTCAACTGCCTGATCACATTCTTCTGGTGAAGGTTCTTTCTTCTGCTTAACCGGTTCTTTTTTATTATCATCACCTTCTAATTCAGGCTTACCAGCTGGAGCAGTTGAAAGATGACGTACATACTCTATTGTCCACCTAAATCCCAAAGGCTTAAGTTCCCCAGGTACTCCAATCTCACAGTGCAAACTTGGAACTCTGGCAAAATAATGGCCCGCATACTTTTTTGTCAGAGTGTGTTGAGCCATTTGTCTGGTTAGAAAATATGAATGTTCTTTCTCACTGTTATCTGAATCCGAAAGAATCAGAGGCCAGCTCCCACGCTGTGAATTAGGAATGTCTAGCAATCTTCCATGGTCACTACATACGAACCTTGGAACTAAATAATGTGGCCGCTTGACAGAATCAAGCAGACACTTTTTCTTTTGCAATATTGCTCTTGAAGCCATCATGCACAAAATGTGAATACAACTACAACAGCATATCCCAGCACATTCCGACAATTCTGATAACTGGCAGTTTCACGATTGTGAATTTCAAACTGCATAGTATGGCTAAAATCAGTAAAAACCCACATCTATATCTATCTATACTTATATAAAAGCAGAGTTTTGGGCTGAAATTTTTTCCCGCCAATGAACACATCTATACTTATATAAAAGCAGAGTTTTGGGCTGAAATTTTTTCCCGCCAATGAACACATTCTTTTGTTCAGTAAATATTGCATCAGTGTTGTCTACTGGGTAATAAATTCAGAGGCTTAATCATTGCTTTTATCCATTGTGTTGTGCTACTGGTCAATATCCATTGAAATAAAAAAAATTACCCATGAAATAAATGCAGATACATACTTTGGCTCAAAGAAATTGAGTAGCATAAATACCAGACCATCTGATTTCATTTTATGTAAACTTTCAACTTTAAAGTACTCCAAGAAATTGATTAGTATAAATACCAGTCTATCTCATCAGGGATTGAGAGCACGATGTTTGTTGTACGCCAGAGAAGAATGCAGCGACTCCGGTTGGTCGAAGCAGGGAAGGAAAGAGAAGGCAGCGATCCTTCGCCGTGACCGTCCGACTGAGTGAGGGCAGAGGCGGCGGCGCTTGCCAGGAAGGAAAGAGGGAGATTGAAAAGGAGAAGCAAATTACGGATTGAGGGAGGAATGTTTCTGAAATTTGAGGGGGGAATTCGGGGTTTCTTTTTCAGTGAGGCGGTGGACGGCGTGGAGATGGTGATTGCGGCGCGGTGTGGAGACGGAGGCGGCGCTGCACGTGCAACCTCGCCGTGCGTGGTGAAGGATAGAAGGGGGACAAGGAGCGAAAGGCGAGAGGCAAGAGGGGGGAGATGCCGGTGGTGGCGGTGGCTGATGGCGGCGCCCTTCGCCGGAGCAGGAGGCGGTGGGAGATGTGTGTGCCCTGCCGTTGCGTATCTGTAAGATTGAGAGAGAGAGATACGAATAGAGAGACGAGACCGCTGGGATACACTTTGGTTGCACGTAGAGATGGCTATTGGACCCGCCCAAATCCGTGGATCCAGATCCATGTTTCAGTGTCTGGATCTCAATTTTTTCAACCCGACAGATTTGTATCTGAACCTGGATCTGGATCTCAATTTTAAAAACGAATCTGAATCTGAATTTTAAAATTTTAGATTCGGATCCGGTCAGATTCGACCCGTGGATCCATTTTATTTAATACTCCCTCCGTCCCATTATTCATGACTCAAAACTTTTCGGTATGGGTATTTAGGAGAGTTAAAGTAGTTGTAAAAGTAGTAGAAACCACAAGATTAAGCTATTTCTTTCTACTATTTTAATCATTAACCCACTTCCTTAATAAAGTGATGTAAACAATAAAATACACATGAAAAACTGAAATTCATACTAAAAGGCGATTAAACGGAAATGATAAAAACTGAAATGAAAAGTTGGCGGCTAAACAGAATTAAAAAAAGGCAACAGAACACAGCAATCTTAATGCAACCAAATTTCATATATCAGCCAAAAAAGGCGGCAGTACACCAAATTCATTTCCCTCTATAATTTCATACAACAACTTTCTCTTTAAATAGAGAGTCACTCTACATACTATCATTACATCCAAAAAAAAAGGCGGTTGTGTGGCAGCAAATTCCAATATGGTGAAGGTGGTATTACTGGGGCTCTCCGGTGGCGTGGACGATATATGGGCGCATGGCTTCTCAATTTGGTGAGATGGAATCTGGAATAGAGGTGCCTGGAGTTGGTTTTAGGACAGTGAAAGCATACCTAAAACAAAACTTAGGGTTTAAGCATGATTTTCTTCTTGTTGTTGCTTACATACATTTGGTGTGTGATGTGTCTTGATTTTTTATTGTGCAATATTTTTTATGATGGAAACTAGATGTTATTGATTTTGTGATTTTTTTTAATTTAATTTGAAAACGGTAGATCCATGGATTTAGACCCGCGGATCTGATGGCTCTGGATCTGGATCCCAAATTTTTAGATTCGTTGGATCCGGGGCGGATCTAGATCTGATAAATTGAAACGGATCTAGATCTGGTATTGATGAGATCCGGTCCAAATGTAGCCCATCTGATAAATTGAAACGGATCTGAATCTGGTATTGATGAGATCCGGTCCAAATCCAACCTGTTATCATCCCTAGTTGCACGTACATCAATGATTTTGCTTTTTAGACAAAAGTTAGTAGTATTGAGAATTGATTTTTAACTCACTTAAATATGAAAAAAAGAAACATTTATATATTTCGTGCCTCAGTTTAAGTAGATTAATAAAATGAGTTCCGTGTAATTGTATGTAAATATCTACTTCGATTAGATTGAGATAGATGATATTTAAACTCATTTTATTTTATTTCCATTCACATTTAATGGACGATTAAGAAGGACAATAAAATACAAATTTAATTTTACCCATTTTTAATTTTGTGTAGGAACTTAAAATTTTATTTTATTCTTAATATATAAACTTTCATCTTTTTCTCAATTCTCACATGGAATTGAATTTCTCGCAAATTGAGTATATAACTTGCCACAAATTTATGAGAAATAAACTAAAGACGATACTAATCACAATTCTAATCCCACATTATGAGAACTCAACAAATCATTTATATAAATAAATAATAGTAACATTTACGATTGAGTGGATTGCAAGTATTAAATATGAGACAATTGAAAGTTCTCATGATGGAGAAGCAACCATTGATATCCCAAATGACATTTTGCTTAAATACTACAAAGATCCTATTGCTACTATTGCTGATTACATTTATTCATCTAACAATAAAGCCATCGACACTGCATGTTATTTACAAGAACGTACAATTTTGGCACCAACTTTAGATGTAGTCGAGTCTACTAACCAGCATATGATTTCGTTGAATGAAAGTGAAGGTCAATCATACTTGACCTCAAATACTCCATGCATATTAGAATCAAATGATTCTATATTCCAAGATATCCACACACCATAATTCTTGATCAATCTTAGATGTTCTGGTATTTCTTGTTGGGAACTTAATCAAATATCCTAATCCTAGTTTTGATGATACCAAAATCAATAGGTTTCACTTGTAATAGACTAGAATTGTTCAAACTCAAGTGTTAGAGTTCTTTTTCTAGTTTAGTTGTTGTTCTGAAGACTGAAGACTGAAGACTGAAGAACGAAGGACTGAAGACTGAAGATGCCGACTGATATAACGATTAAGGCAAAGTCAAATACTGATATTTGACTTATCAATCGAAGGATCAGTTTCAACTGATTACTTAATGCGAGCCACGTGGATTCAGCGGACTGATACTAAAGTCAAGTATCAGTTAAACATTCTTCCTCGGACTGAACCTCCAACGTTCAAAGGAAGCCACGCACTCCAGAAGTACAGCCGCATTAAATGCAGAGATCTCAGGATCGTCCTTTCTCTGCAGAGGCCATTCCTTTTGGTGATTACCTTTTCAGAGATATCACATCTCCTACTCCTCAAAGTAGTCATTCTCACCAAACAAGGAACCTCGAAGATTGAAGCCTCAGCCCAAGTTCAAATTACTCTCTAACGGAATAAATCTTGAAGACCATCTCCGCCAACGGATCTATTCAAGACGTCTCCTATAAATAGCGCTCGAGGATCACTTCAATTTTCACCGATTCAACAACATAAGCTGAAACGCTGCCGAATTCGTTACTCAGCAAAATCAAGCATTCCCAAAGTTTGAATCGAAGAAGAGAATCATAAGGCCAAAAATAAATCACTGCTGATTACATACATTCTCTTAGAACTTAGGCAAATATTGTATATCCAAAGCCTAGGTAAAACTGACTGCAAAGAACTTGTTCTTTGTGGTTTAGTTGGTAAGTTTTCAAACCTCTCTTCAATCAACTGAATTGAGTGTTTGCGTCGAAAAGGAGTTCAGACCAGTGTTCTGTCTCCGTGAGATCTTAGTGCCCAGTGTGCGCTTGGAGTGAGAAATCCAACCCAGTGTGTTGGTACTGAAGATAGGATCTTCAGTCGTCTCGGTTTGTTGTGCACCCGCAAGCACACATTCAGGTCTGCTGTGCACCCGTAAGCACACGCATCGGTTTGCAGTGCACCCGTAAGCACTTGCCCAGTGAAGTTGTTTGTCTGATCAAGTGACCGTGGATGTAGGAAGTTGATGAGGGGAGAAATACGCGAGGTCCTAAGATCAAGACACGTGGCCTTACTTGGAAAACTGAAATGCAATGATGACGAGGACTAGAAAAGTGACACAATTAAAACGCCTAAAACCTTCCCCGGCAACGGCGCCAAAATTTGACTCAACCTAAAACATCTCTAGATTGACTTGCAATAGGACAAGGACACTCTAGCAATGGTAAGTTGACCCAATGTCGTCTCTCAAGGAAGATCTTAAAGGGCTTCTAATTGTATCACGAGAAAGCGGTAAAGAACGGATTGAAAACTGTAAAATTAAACTAAAGCTTAAAATTAAACTTAACTAGAAAACTTAACTTGAAATTAACTAGGCGGAAAAGAAATTAAACTAATTCTTGTAATTAAAACTCAACTTAAAACTTAAATTATCTTAAAATTAACTAGGCAGAAAAGAATCATTAACTAGGCAGAAAAGAACAAAGCATAAATACTTAAGCATAAATAAACTATTAAACCCTAGGCAGAATTAAAAGCATAAAGTAAAAGAATTAACTAGGCGAGTTGAATTTAAATGCTACGAGGCTAAGAATTTAAATAACTTTAATTAAAAGCTTCTAATCTAATTTAACATAAACTAAATTGCATAATTGAAAGCAAAACATAATTTAAGTAAAAACGAAGAATTTACTTAAATACTAAATACCAAAATCATCTCGAGAAGCAAATCTGTCACTTGATTACAACTCTAAACGAAGAACTAACTAAAACGGAATTAAATGCTAACTAAGAACTAACTAAAACTCGAAACTAAAGAACTATGAAAAATGAGAATTAAACTAAAGATTGTTTTGATTGCCTAAGGTCGAAGCTATTCTTGTTCGAAGGCTAAAAGATTATTTTTCATGAAGAACATTAAGCCCTATATATAGACTACCGATCAACCCTAAAAGCCCTCAAAACGGCCCAGCCAAACTGTTTTATCAAAAGCTCCTACAAAGCATCAACAAACCCATAAATGCACCAATTTCCAGAATATTTAGCTCAAATATAGCACAATCAAACCCCCAAAATACGAACAATTAGGCATAAATCAACCCCCCCACACTTAGCCTTTTGCTTGTCCTCAAGCAAAATCAATATGAATCTAAGGAAGACAGCGTTCCACGATGATTATTTCCATTCAAACATTCAATAAGTCAATTCAAAATTTTCCATTCAACATATATCTCTCAGATCATGCAAGTAAATTAAAGTTTAAGAAACAACACAACGGTATAGCAAATAATTCGATCAGACCCAATTCTCCGCTATAAGTGAATTCCCTAATGTGATCGCCTTTATAATCAATATCTCCATTTCACAACTTTTCCTTTCTCACACTTTGTGTGCTTATTTCGACAGTTGAGCCATAATTCGTGAAGTAAAACCATTTGGATGTAATCCAAAGTCTTTTCACGTGGTTTCCCATGCTCATAGTTAAACTTGCGGAGCAGAGACTCAGAGCTGTCATTTTCAGAGCTGGACTAGATTTTCAGAGCTGGCCAGATGTTCAGAACTGGTTATAATTCACATATAAGGATACGATCGTAGGCAATCACAATGACAACACTCCTTCTAGCATCTACCGGACAAATCACGTTTTACTTAGTTACAACCGTGTTGCAACAAAACTCATAATTCTTTGCATAAACAAGAGACATATATCAAAAGCAAAATCAGAATAACTACCATTCAACACAAACCCGAAATTCTCATAAAAAACCATCTTTTCCACAAATTCAGAACAATTAGCAAGCATCCAAGAACAAGCTAAGAACAGAGGGACCAATCGCCCAACAATCAACATCATAAGCAAAAAGCATGCATCAAAACAAGTCACCCCCCACACTTAAAGTAAGCCATGTCCTCAAGGCAAAAGATATCAAGAGTTAGAAGACGTCCCTGATCATAGGCGATGAAAAGCATAAGCACTGTGAGAGGCGGCGAAAAGTAGGGTTTGCGGCAGAGTGGAAAATGTCAGTGCTGGCGGCTCTTTTCAGCGCTGGCGGCAGCGTCAGAGTGGAAGTTCAGCGCTGGAATAGGACTCTTCTGCCTAACATAAACAAGAACACTCCAAAAATATCAACACCAAAGGCATCAAAACAAGAAACACAAAAGGAAGCAAAGAAACAACAGAACAAAAAGAAATGAAAAGCATCATCAAAGCCGGTTTTGACAGAAAGGTAAAAGTCAGGAAATTTGACAAGGGAGATCTAGTCTTGAAAAGGGCAGACGCATTGAAGAGCACCGGCAAATTCCATGCCACATGGGAAGGGCCTTTTATCGTGACCGAGGTGCTAGGAGGAGGGGCACATCACTTGTCAGACAGCGAAGGGAGACCACTCAAGCGCCCTTGGAAAAACAACATGCTGAAGAAGTCCTACGTCTGAACCATACTTAAAGCCGGATAGACCAAATACTCTTTTTCCCCACTGGGGTTTTAATGAGGTTTGTGACCAAGATGCTAGCAATAAAAGGTATCCTTAGTATTAGAAAAACACATGTGTGTTGCCTTTTAATTTTCGATTACTTGCTACCCCGACATATTCACAAACAGAGCATGGCTAAGAGCAAAGCTATAGAGCAAACTGCTATGCCGACACCGGATGGTTGTCAAGGCATCAGAGCATGGCTAAGAGCAAAGCTACAGAGCATAGCTACAGAGCAAACTGCTAAACCGACACCGGATAGTTGTCGATGCATCAGCTAAGAGCAAAGCTACAGAGCATAACTAAGAGCAAAGTTACAAAACACCATTTCAAAGTAAATAATAGTTACCGAGTACAACTTTCATAACAATAACTATCAAAGTTAAAATTATAGAGCATAAAAGACAGAGCCTGACCACGGAATCAACAAAATTACAGAGCATAGTGTCAGAGTAGAGTACTAAATACTACACAACAAAGTACTAATTTCTCATAATCGTGCTTGACTTCTAAAGTACGCGCACGACACTGGGGGGAGGGGGACTAGGGGTGGATACCCTTCCCCGGCAACGGCGCCAAAATTTGACTCAACCTAAACACTACTCTAGATTGACTCGCAATAGTACGAGATCTATTGTAACGTGTAAGTTAACCCTAAGTCGTCTCACAAGGAAAGTCTTTAAGGGCTTCTAGTAGTATCGTAGGAAAAAGCAATAAAAGAAAGCAGTAAAGAGTTTGATTATTAAACTAAACTTAGAATTAGAAACATAATTAAAAACTGAATTTTAGAATTACTAGGCGAAATAAATTATTAACCCTAGGCAAGATTAAAACAACTTAAATTAAATCTAACTTAAGAAAATTAAATACTTGTGAATTAAAAACCAACTAATCTAGGCGTGAAACTAAAGTGCATAATCTAAATTGCATAAAGGAAAAGAAAGCTTAAACATGAACGAGAAACATAAACATGATTAAACAAAATAAATAGAATTGAATTATGAAATACCAAAACGTCACGAGGATGGAATCTGTCACGTGATTACACCTTTGACAAAAACTAAAGAACGAATTTAAAAAGAAACTAGAACTAAAACTCGAAATCTTGAAGAATTATGAAAGCAATAAAATTCCTAAGTCTCGGATGCCAACAGATCTCCAAGGCGTCTAAAACTAGGGCAAAAGGTTCTTTTTACAATGAAAAACTAAGCCCTATTTATAGACTTCAACTCACGCTTGATCATCCTCAAAGTTGCCATGCAAAGCTGGACTCTAAAGGCAATAGAATCGTGTAGACATAGGTAAGTCCAGCTGGCGTGCTCTGCAAGTAATCTCCATCCTGGCGAAAATCGCAGCTCTGAAAAAGTGCAGAGCTGAAAAGTCAGCTCTGGAAAAGTGCAGAGCTGAAAAGTCAGCTCTGAAAAAGTTGACTCTGTCGATCTTTAGCTCTGCGCTGTCAAATTACTTTGGCGATCATGGCAGAACTGGAAGTCAGCTCTGGCGGTCATGGCAGAGCTGGAAGTCAGCTCTGCCGGTCATGGCAGAGCTGGAAGTCAACTCTGGCGAGAGTAACTCTGCTCTGGAAAACGAACTCTGGTGCGTCAGCTCTGGAAAGGTAGTCAGAGCTGGAAGTCAGCTCTGGAACAGCATGACAGAGCTGGAAGTCAGCTCTGATGAATTCAGCTCTGCTCTGCAGATTTTAGCTATGCACAGGGAAGTTCAGCTCTGGAAATTTCGGCTCTAACTTTACAAGTCAGCTCAGCTCTGGCGACAGAGCTATTCTCGCAGCTCAGCTCTGGAGACAGAGCTATGCTCGCAGCTCAGCTCTGGCGACGGAGCTACGCTCGCAGCTCAGCTCTGGCGACGGAGCTATGCTCGCAGCTCAGCTCTGGTGACAGAGCTACGCTCGCAGCTCAGCTCTGGCGATAAAGCTATGCTAAAAACGCCATTCTTAGCCCAAAAATCTCCAAAATTGCATTCTTCCATATATAAAACCTAAATCTCATGCAAAGCATAAAACAACACATAAAACGCACCAATTTCCAGAAGATTTAACTTAAAATATGCATATGCAAACCCCTAAAATTAGATCAATTAAGCATAAATCACTCGCGTTTTTCAAAAACTCAGAGACAACTCTGATGATCAGAGTATTAGAGCCAGAGCATACACTAGCAGAGCAAACAGCTAAAGCAAAGATAACTCTGGTTGTCAGAGCATCAGAGCCAGAGCAGAAAGTTATGTAAACAACCACTGTGATGGTCAGAGTATCAGAGCCAGAGCATACACTAGCAGAGCAAACAGCTAAAGCAAAGACAACTCTGGTTATCAGAGCATCAGAGCCAGAGCAAACGCTAAAACCCAGAGCAGAAAGTTATGTAAACACCACTGGTTGCCAGACCATAAGAAACATAGCAGAATGTTATACAGAGCATTCAGGATACACATCATAAATAATCAAAACAAGGGATATCCATAGCCCGAAAACAGCAACAGAATCGTGCTTGACTTCTAAAGTATGCGCACGATACCAGATGGAGTAACTATTAGCTTCAAGAGCAGAGCTGACGGATGATCAGACTCTGGAAAGTCTCGTCTGACCATACCAGGAGGAGAGTAGCTATTAGCTTCAAAAGCAGAGCTAACGGATGATCAGACTCTGGAAGGTCTCGTCTGACCATACCAGGGAGGGAATAGCTGATGAGGGGTGAAATACGTGAGGTCCTAAGATCAGGACACGTGGCCTTACTTGGAAAACCAAAATGGAATGATGACGAGGACTAGAATACTTATCAGCACAGCGCTTAGCCATACCAGAGCACGCTTCACCAGAGACAGCCCTGCCAGAGACCGCCTCGCCAGAGTAGGGCATGGCAGAACTAACTAGAGCCAGAGCCAAGCTGCCAGAGCCAGAGTCAGAGCCAAGCGACCAGAACTAAAGCCAGAGCCAGAGTCAAGCTGCTAGAGCCAGAGTCAGAACCAAGCTGCCAGAGCCAAGCGACCGGAACTAAAGCCAGAGCCAGAGTACAGAGCTACCCGCTATGCCAGAGACAGCCTGCCAGAGCGCGGAGCTACACGCCAGAGACAGTTTGCAAGAATGTAGAGCTACTTAGCAGAGCAGAGCCAAAGAGAAGAAGTCTGCTCAGAGGAAGGAAATCCAAAGCTACCAGACAAAGCAGGGTGACGAGGATAGTTACCAGCTCTGTAGTTAGGGGACAATGACCTGACAAGTTATAGGCTAATGATAGCCCTAATCAGTCAAATAGTGATCACGCAAAACAGATGACCAAGCGAATTTACTGTTTTGTCCCCGACTGTAATGCCTATAAATATCTGCTATGATGAAATAAAACACACGCTCTCTCTTTTACTGCTTTAAGAATCCTCTCTTTTGTTGCCTCTTTAGAAATTCTCTGAAAGATCGGTGAATCATGGGAACACAGGTAGACAATAGTGAATCCCCACCATAGATCCTATAGGTTTTAATTGTAGATTTATCAGAAGTGTTTTCCGAACCACGTAAAAATCTCTGTGTTATTTACAGCTTTCAGTACTTACCTTCTTACTTGTGCTCTTACCTTCCTAAACTGAAAACTGATTAATTGCAAAGAGAAACTTAACTGATTGACAACATGATTAATATTACAGGCTATTTCGAAACAAAAGTTTTCCACTGCGTGTGTTATCAGTCTAACTAATCTATCTTCTGATAGTCAGTAAGATTCATAACATATCTCTGTTTATCAAACTCGACTGAAGCCTTACGTGTATCAGTTAAAGTCTTTGACTTAACTGATAACTCCTTACTGAAGAGTATTTAGTATCAGTCGTCAATCCTGTATTGTCAAAACTCTTTTCAGTAAACAGGTTGAGTCAATTTGTATTTAGAGTTTCGTTTCAACTGAGAAAAATAGCCCGTAGGTGTATTCCCCCCATACACCTATTCGAGACCCTCTGGACCTAACAATTGGTATAAGAGCAGGTTGTTCGCAAGAACAATTTTGCTTTGATTAGGTTCAACTGAACTAGATCCTTTTCCTTAAAGGTCTCGAAATTCTTTCTTTTTCAAAAAGTGCTTTCTGGTTCTCTTATCTGTTTTTTTCTATTTTCCTTTTTGATGGAAACTAACCACAGCAGAGTATCCTCACTACCTATGTTTAGTATTGAAAAATACGACATATGGAAGTTTTGACTTGAAAGCTTCCTCACCGCCCAACATTGCCGAATGTGGGAAGTCATCACCAAAGGACCCATCATCATCACGGAGGTGATCAAAAGGGTCCTCTAGACACAACTAGAGATCCTTTTGATGAAGTCCAGATCAAATCAAAGGATGACTTCACCACAGAAGAAATGAAGCAAGATGAGCTCGACAACCTCACCAAAAACATCATCTCTGGCACAGTTCCAAACAAGCACGCCACCAAGATCATCAAGTGCAGAACTGCAAAGGAGATGTCGGACATTCTTGAAGGAATGTGCATATAATCAGAGGAGATAAAGGAGAACAAGTTATCAATAGCTTGTCAAAAATTCGACTCCTTCCTCATGCTAAAAAACGAATCAGTCGACGAGATGGAACTCAGATTCAACCAGATCTTGAACGAAGTTCAATCCATCTCGAAGGAAAAATACACTCAACGAGAGATCAATCTAAAGATTATACGAGCACTTCCGTGAGGAGATTGGCAGATCTACGCAGTTGCTCATCAGAACAAGCCAAGATTCAACCAGCTCCCAACGAACAAGCTTTTCTCTGATCTCATCGCGAATGAGTTCGACAATCAGAGAAATCTTGAAATAAAGAAAGCTGGAGGATCAGACGAAGATGCTCCATCAACCTCAAAAGGAGCAGCGCTGAAAGTTTTAGTAAAAGAAAATAAGAAGCAGTCAAAGGAACCAGTGGAACTCAAACCCGAAGACTTATTCAGTTAATATGCCCTATTGATTGAAAGATTCAACAAGATGGAATCCAAATTCCGCAAATACAGGAAGTTCCACAAACAGCACTACAAAGGAAAAGAAAGAGAAAGCAAGTCCAAATATTCCACTGACAAAAGCGGAGAAAGAAAGTCAACCGCTATTGATCTAAAAGATGTGGAAAGCTATGGATGCAAGAAGAAAGTGCACTATTGATCTAAATGCCCTGAATTGTCACAGTCTAAGCGCAGAGAGATGAAAGCTAGGAGAGAACGCAAATACGCGAAGAAGAAAGCGATGGTTGCTGTCACAGCCCAAAACCATTTACTTCCTTTGCAAATTTTATTTGGAAATTATTATAGTTTCGAGCTATTAATATATATATACATTAGTCGAGTTTGTGATGAATCTAGTCGCGCCCCTAGTTAGATAGATAATTTTAAGTTATAAATTATAACTTTAGCAAATGAAAATTTATTGCTCAAAGATTGGGCCTTACTTATAATATTTTTATACGCTTGTAGATTTGGGCCTTATTTATATTAATGGGCTGAAAGTTTAGAAAGCCCATAACATTTTATGATATGATCGAAAATTACTCTTAATTTTGTAGAATCTCAGCATCATTTTCAGCCACAAATTTTGAGTCTTTCTGTTTAAGCTTCTTCCTGAGCCATTCATTTTTTCTCAATTTTGTGAAATGCTACACCGCCTCAATTTAGCTTATAAAGCTATTTCACTTTCTGAAAACAAATTGAAAACCCTAGCTATCGACTTTGCTGTCTGTTCTTTCCACTCTTTGTGAATGGACTTCATATTTTAAATTTTCATTATTACATTGGACCTGATTTTATTAAAACCCAACTCAAAAGAAGCATGCATTTTTATTATTTATTAGACCAATTATTTTTCAAATGATTTTAAAGGTTTTATAAAATTTTCTTAATTTTAAATATTTTTCAAATTTAATCAGGCCCTTACATTTTATTATTTGAACTTATCTGACTAGGTGCGGCGCGACTAGGACGTTACTTTTGATTGAATTTCTCAAAGTTAGCCTTCAAGTTCAAGTTCAGGTGTGAGATTTATTTCAGTACATGCTGTGGTTAATCTTTGTCCATTTTAATATTATGTGCTTACCATATGTGAGTTACATTAAATTATATCGCTAGGGGCCCGTTGAATGGGTCCAGGATGGTAAAGATCCTTGGTATGCCACAATGCGATATACATGTTAAAGTTATGGTTGCAACCAGTCGCCAGGGGCCGGCTAAATCGGTCCAGGACGGAAAGGTCCTTGGTATGCCACCGTGCGACTTTCAGTTACGAATGTTTGATCATATGTGTTTTCCATTTTATTAACGTGGACAATGATTGCATGTTCCCACACTGAGTGTACCCTGTATGCTCATCCCATATTCAATATTTTCAGGTTTTAAAGGTCGGAGGCACGTGGAAGGTCGAATGGCGAATCAAATATTTTGTATTTAGCTTTAACTAAAGATGTTATTTTGAGTAATATATTTTAAATAAAAATTTATTTCATGATTTTCGCATTAAATATTTATTTATAGTCATGATTTTCCGCGTGCGTTTTCATTTAAAATTAAATTGGATTTGGGTGTCACAGGTTGCTGACGATGCATGATCTTTTAAATATGCATCAGAATCATCTGCCTTCAACTCCACCAGCTCAGATGATGAGATCCAAGCCCTCATGGCCAACGACACCGAAAGCGTGGCCGACAACAGCTACGACAATGGAATAAATGGGCCAGAGGTAAACTCCTACTAAAAAACTCCTTATACTGATAACTCCTTGTTGGTTACATGAGACTACTCAGAATTTGGAGATAGCTCAGTCGATGAAACTAAAGAATACGATCAGCTCATGACTGATCACTGTCAGTTAAGAAAAATGTTCGAAGATCTTCTCATGCAGAATCAGAAAACGGAAATGGAGATCAATGAAGAACGAATCAAGAAACAGACGATCATCTACTTTCGAGATGAAACTTGTCTTGATGGACTGATCATGGAGAACAGTCGACTGGAAGAAAAACTCAGAATTTCTACATCAGAATGTGACAGAGCATCTCATGAAATCAAGAGGCTCAATCATAAATTGGAGGAAACAGTCAAAGACTGTATGATGAAATCTCCCATGATGACTAACTTTCCTTCAAAAGCTCTTGTGGAAAGCATCAGAGGAAAGGTCGTTCCTGCCGATAAAGGGAAGAATATCATGATCGAGGAAGTAACTGACACTTATGAAGACAACACTTCAGAAGAGTCTAGAGATCATGATATGGAAGAAATTCAGAAGCGAAAACTGATGGAAAGAAGAAATATGTTCCTTCTCCTCAAAGCTACAGACGAGCTAAGGAAGCCCCCAACCAGTTCATCCTTCTAAGAAGACTGGAAAATAGATTTCAGTCAAAGTATGGGGAAGGAACATCAGGATTGAAATAGAGTCTCCCTCACCAATCCAGGGGGAAGAACAACAGAAACAATCAGAAACTGAAATCAGTTCAGTTCCGAAGAGAACAACAACCATGGAGACAAATCTGTGATAAGTCCAGACGAGCTAAAGGTCATCCACAACAGTGTGCAACTAGAGCAGAGGAGACCTCAATACTACACCAGACAAAGCTTCTACAAAAGCGAGGCTCCTAAAAGAAAAGCTCAACATAAGAAAGCTCATGTGCCAACTGAAGCACCAACCACTTCAGTTAGACAACCAGCTAAGCGCAGAAGATCAACACCAAGACCAGTTCTGAAACAGATATGGGTTCCAAAAGGAACATGAGCTAATAATGAAGGACCCAAACATTGATTGGGTACCTAAATTAACTCTTCCTTGCAGGGCAAAAATAGAAAACACAAAAAGAAGGAAGAAGTTAAAGTCTCGATCAGAACATGGTACCTGGATAGCGGCTGCTCGAAGCACATGACAGGCTACAAAGAATATCTCATTCAATATGTTGAGAAAGTTGGATCAAAATTTGCATTCGGGGACAACTCAATCGGTGAAACAAAAGGCTATGGTGTACTCGACATGGGTAACGCCAGTATCAATAATGTTAGCTATGTTTCTGGACTAAAACATAATTTGTTGTCTGTGAGTCAATTTTGTGACAGCGAATTCGCAGTGAAAATCAAGAAAGATGAATTCACTGTAAGAAACAGTTAGAAAAAAGGTGGTTCTGAGAGGGATCAGACAAGGAAGTCTCTACGTCGTATCATGGGAAGATAGCCCTCCTGAAACCTGTCTTATCAGTAAAAGCAGCTCAGAGCTCAACTGGCTGTGGCACAGAAGACTTAACCACCTCAACTTCAAAATGATCAACAAACTTGCTAAGCACCAATTGGTAGAGGGCTTACCCTCTATTGTGTTCCAGAAGAAGCAAGAATGTGAAGCATGTCAAAGAGGAAAGCAAACTAGGACGTCATTCAAGTCAAAAACAGGACACTCCTCTGGAAGAATTCTCCAACTACTTCACATGGATCTATTTGGCCCATTCTCTCCCAGAAGTTACAATGGTAGGAAGTATACCTTAGTTCTCGTGGATGACTATTCTCGATATACTTGGGTCATATTTCTCTACAACAAGAGGGAGACACTGCTGGAATTGCCAAAGCTACTGAGAAGACTAAGCGTTGAAAAAGAAGTCATCAGCATCAGCATCAGATCAGATCGAGGGACTGAATTCCTCAATGCCGTCATTCGTGACTACTGCGAAGAATGAGAAATAAGTCATCAAACCTCTGTAGCAAGAACTCCTCAACAAAACGGAGTAGCAGAAAGAAGAAGCAGGTCTTTGAAGGAAGTGGCAAGGACAATGCTAGCCGAATCAAAACTCCCTTTGAAGTTTTGGGCTGAAGCAGTCAACAACACTTGCTACACGCAAAATCGCTCATTCCTCACTCAAAGACATGGGAAAACTCCATACGAACTATGGAAGAACAGGAAGCCTTCAATCTCATACTTTCGGTTCTCGGTGTTTCATTCACAATAATGACAAAAGGAAGTTAAACACATTTCATAGTAAGGCTGATCCAGGAATTTTTCTTGGATACTCTGGAACTGAACGATCCAGCAAAGCCTATCGAGTGTTTAACTCTCAAACTCTTTGTGTGGAAGAAACACCACATGTTATTTTTGACGAGTCTATTGATGATTTCAGGATACAGGAAACTGAAAGAATTACTAAGAACACTGAAGTTTTCAGAACTGAAATGAAAAGCACCGAACCCTCTAAAGTTTTGGTGTGGGGACCAAGGGAAGAAGAGGATACTGAAAAGCTTCAGTATCAGAAGATCAGCCAAAGGTTTGAAGATCCGACTGGAATTACTACAGATAGCATCAGTCAAGGGGGAACTTCGACAGCCGAAGAACAAGTTGAACCTGCTGCTGCAACACCAGTTCAACACTCCCATGGTCGAGAAACTTTAGAAGGACTCAGAACCATTCCGATTGAAGAACCTCCACCCTCGCCAGAAGAAATCAAGAAGTATCGAAGATGGTTTGAACTCCACTCAAAGGAAAACATCATCGGAGAACCATCAGACGGTGTAAAGACTCGAAGATCAATGTGCAACCTCGTCTACAACATAAACCAAAACTGCATCAATGAAGATAAGAACTTCAGCTGTTTCTTATCATCTACAGAGTCCAAGGACATTGAAGAAGCTTTAAAGTCTACTCAATAGGTCATCGCAATGCAAGAAGAACTCAATGAGTTCAATCGGAATTCAGTTTGGGAACTAGTGGATCGACCAGACGATGCAAAAGTGATTGGTTTGAAATGGATTTTCAAAAACAAGAAAGAGGAAGAAGGTCACGTGGTGAGAAACAAAGCAAGGCTAGTAGCCAAAGGGTATAGTCAAGAAGAAGAAATCGACTACGGTGAAACCTTTGCACCTGTTGCAAGACTGGAAGCAGTCAGGCTCTTCTTAGCCTTTGCCTCTCACAAAGGATTCAAAGTACACCAAATGAATGTGAAGTGCGCATTTCTCAATGGAGTGCTCACCGATGAAGTCTATGTTGAACAACCTCCGGGTTTTGAGGTTGCTGGACCAGAAAAGGTGTACAAGCTGAAGAAAGTGCTCTATGGATTGAAACAAGCTCCAAGAGCATGGTATGATACTCTTTCTGAGTATCTAGTAGAACAAGGATTCAAGAAAGGATCGGTTAACAGAACCTTGTTCACTCTAAAAGAAGGAGAAGATCTCCTACTTGTTTAAATTTATATCGATGACATAATCTTCGGATCCAAATCCGATCGCATGTGCAAGAAGTTTGATGATATTATGACTAAGAAGTTTCAGATGTCCATGATGGGAGAAATGAATTTCTCTCTTGGACTACAAGTCAAGCAGACCAACGAAGGAATACTGATTAATCAGTCGAAGTACGCCAATGAACTGATTGCCAAGTTCGGTATTCAGCACATGAAATCAGTCAAGATTCCAATGAACACAAACTGGAAGGTAGATCCAGGATCGGAAGAAAAATCTGTATCTTCAACCAAATACAGAGAAATCATTGGGTCATTACTGTATTTAACTGCTAACAGACCAGATATAGCGTATGCAGTCGGGTTTTGTGCAAGATATCAGTCAGATCTAAATGAAGCTTATATGGATGCAGCAAAACGAATTCTGCGATATCACATAGGCACACCCAACTTAGGATTGTGGTATCCAGCTGACGACGACTTCAAGCTCTCTCCGGATACTCAGACTCTGAGTTTACAGGATATAAAATTGATCGCAAATCAACTTCGAGAACTTGTCAATTCCTAGGCAACAAACTTATCTCTTGGTTTTCAAAGAAACAGACTTCAGTCGCCACTTATACAACTGAAGCTGAATATATTGCTGCAGGAAGCTGTTGTTCACAACTCCTATGGCTAGTCCAACAACTGAAGGACTAAGGGATCAAAGAAAAAGAAGTCCCAATTTATTGCGACAGCTCCAGTGCTATTGCAATATCACATAATCCAGTTCATCACACAAGAGTCAAGCATATTGTAATCCGACATCACTTCATTCGTGATCATGTGGAAAAGAAGAATGTCTCTGTTGAATGGATTCCGACCACAGTTCAGAGAGCAGACTTGCTGACCAAAGCTCTTCCTGACGATAGGTTCAACGATCTTTGTGGAAGGATCGGCCTCATCAACTCAGAAGAATGATGCTATTTTTGAAGATCTCAGCTACAGTCACGATAACTGTTACTCAGCCAACTGGTGGACCTCAACTGCTGACGTGGCAATCAAAGAAAATGAGTCTACATCTGAAGGGGAACTTATTCTTATAAGTCAACCAGAAACAGTGGTATCAACTGACTACAATGATCAGTCGATCAGTAAGTATCTTCAACTTACCCTGTGAAAATCAGTTATTTCAGTTATGAGTCTTTGATAGTCTTCAAAAATCTTTCTCTAACTGATCAGTTTGTTTCAAAAACTTTAACTGGTTGTTGGAAAATGAAATATCCGTGAAGGACAAGTACTTTTAAGAGGATTTAAAAATTACTTTAACTTGTCCTGATCCTTTACTCAAAATATTTCCAACCTTTTTGCCTCTGTAATGAAAATCTTGAAAATCTCATTGATTTGACAAAATGCAATGATTTTTCTTACCTTTTGAAGCTTCCGTCCTCTACAGTGACGGCGGACGTGAAATTTTTCTTCAAAAAAATTTTAGGCACCTTTTTCGAAAAACTTTTCATCTTCTGTCTTGGTAATATAGTCTATATATGCCTCGATGTCTTTAATTGTTTTCTTCATCAACTAACACCTTTCCACAACCTTCTCTGTGAGAATTTCATACTTTTAAAGTTGCAGAAGAATTTCGTTCCGACCAAGGAGAGTTCAATGACAACGAAGTCATGGAGTGGGAGAATGACGCTCACACAATTGATCTTCACAGTACCCTTTCACTGGATCTCAACGTCTCTCCGACGTCAAGCTTGTTTCTACCCTCACTTATATCCAGCGACACGAGTGTCTTCCATCCTAATGCTTGGCGCCAAGAAGTCTCTAAGCTTCAGGAGGTTATCAAGCTCATTTCACTTATCTTGCTCACCTCCATGGCATGAAACAACAACGAGCTCTCTCTTGTTGTCTGTTGGCACCCCCAGCCGCACATGGTCCTTTCTTCAAATACCTCGTTTCGGGAAATCGACAGTGTCAGTCCTCACGACTGTCACTGATTCGATTTTTCCTTCTCATACCCCTCTCTCGCACTCTCCCTCTTTCTCCAACCTAGTCCCCTCTCTCTTCTTCATAAGCCTCTCCTCCTCCCTCTAAGGCAGCTTCCTTCACCTCTCCGTTTCCTTCACTTCTCCGTCTCCTTTCTCATCCCCCTCCCCACTGGCGTCTTCCTCTTCTGCATCTCTAGACTCATCCTATTCTCGAATCCTCTCACGAGTTTCTGAGACTAGGAGTTGGGTACCATCTGATCATAACTTCCATCATCAGCTCTCTTTTTGATGTTGCCAAAAATGGGGAAAGTAGAAGTCAGAGAAAAACCTTCTCAAAGGTGGTTCTCTGCATCTTCTCGAAAGACTGAAGATGGTAAAGCAAAAGGATCACCAGAAGTTTTAAGGATGACGTTCCAGTAAGACCTCAAGTCAATGAAAAATAAGTGTGAAAGTAACAAGCTTAGAAACATGAAGATGAAGATGAAGATCAAAGAAGTTCAAGGCGCAGACAAGCAGACTGCTGGAGTCCATGGGTTTTTGTTTTTCTTACTCCCTTGTATGCTTTGCTCTATAACCTCAACTGATTTCTCATCAGTTACGTTTATGAAAAGAACTTCTTTTTTTTATCTCAACCTGAAGATAATAACTTTTTATCCAGACTCTGATTAATGTTTTTCAGTTTTGTCTTCGTTCAGTTTCTTTGAACTGTTGTGTTCTTCTTTCAAAGTGCAAGTTTTAGGTTTTATTGTTAAGGGGGAATAGTATTCACCCTGTTTAATAACTTGTACTTTGAGTTCAGTCTTTTTCTTGCTTAGAACTGTTGTGTGGTTTTGGCATCATCAAAAAGGAGAAAATTGTTGAGAACTTAATGAAATATCCTAATCCTAGTTTTGATGATACCAAAATCAATAGGTTTCACTTGTAATAGACTAGAACTGTTCGAACTCAAGTGTTAGAGTTCTTTTTCTAGTTTAGTTGTTCTGAAAACTGAAGACTGAAGAACGAAGGACTAAAGACTGAAGACTGAAGATGCTGACTGATGTAAGCTATGATGCACAGATTCTTCAAAAATTAGCATGTACGACGAATCAGATTCTTTTAGGGTGCGATTCTCTCGGATTCTCGTTGGATTCGCACTCGATTCGCCACGTGGCGTATCTTTTAAAACAATTTATAAAAATAAACCGGATTCGCAAATTCCATAGGCGAAATTCACGTATCTCGTGCACGAAAGGCCAACACAAGGCTATTTTGATAATTTTATTTTCAGTTATGACTTATATATTGGACTAATAATATTTGAATCGTTATATTGTTACTCAATTAACTTATACTCCCTCCGTCCCAACTTTTAGTATCCAACTTTCCTTTTTTGGCCGTCCCACATTTTAGTAACATTTCTATTTTTGGTAAAAGTAGGTGGGGCCCTTACTCCACTTTAATTATTTTAACTCTCACATAAAATGTGGGACCCTTATTCCACTCACAACACATCAATCACTTTATTAAAACCCGTGTCATTCTCAACTGGATACCAAAAGCCGGGACGGAGGGAGTATAATTGAAAATGCTTAACTTTTGGGTAAAATAAAAAGTAAATTACATATAATTAATTTAAGAAAATTTAAATTGTATATATTTTATAAGCATTATATATCATAAAATTTTAATAATTAGATGTATCCTTGCCGAATCACACCTTATAATTTTTAAAAACTCGTATCCCCATACTCGTATCGTATCGCCCCCGCATCCGCACCTCCGTACCTATGCAACATAGGATGTAACGATTAAGGCAAAGTCAAATACTGATATTTGACTTATCAGTCGAAGGATCAGTTTCGACTGATTACTTAATGCGAGCCACGTGGATTCAGCGAACTGATACTAAAGTCAAGTATCAGTTAAACATTCTTCCTCAGACTGAACCTCCAACGTTCAAAGAAAGCCACACACTCCAAAAGTACAGCCGCATTAAATGCAGAGATCTCAGGATCGTCCTTTCTCTGCAGAGGCCATTCCTTTTGGTGATTACCTTTTCAGAGATGTCACATCTCATACTCTTCAAAGTAGCCGTTCTCACCAAACAAGGAACCTCGAAGATTGAAGCCTCAGCCCAAGTTCAAATTACTCTCTAACGGAAGAAATCTTGAAGACCATCTCCGCCAACAGATCTATTCAAGATGTCTCCTATAAATAGCGCTCGAGGATCACTTCAATATTCACCGATTCAACAACATAAGCTGAAACGCTGCCGAATTCGTTACTCAGCAAAATCAAGCCTCCCCAAAGTTTGAATCGAATAAGAGAATCATAAAGCCAAAAATCAGTCACTACTGATTATATACATTCTCTTAGAACTTAGGCAAATATTGTGTATCCAAAGACTAGGTAAAACTTATTGCAAAGAACTTGTTCTTTGTGGTTTAGTTGGCAAGTTTTCAAACCTCTCTTCAATCAACCGAGTTGAGTGTTTGTGTCGAAAAGGAGTTCAGACTAGTGTTCTGTCTCCGTGAGATCTTAGTGCCTAGTGTGCGCTAGGAGTGAGAAATCCAACCCAGTGTGTTGGTACTGAAGATAGAATCTTCAGTCGTCTCGGTTTGTTGTGCACCCGCAAGCACATGTTCAGGTTTGCTGTGCACCCGTAAGCACACGCATCGATTTGCAGTGCACCCGTAAGCACTTTCCCAGTGAAGTTGTTGGTCTGATCAACCGACCGTGGATGTAGGAAGTGTTTTCCGAACCACGTAAAAATCTCTGTGTTATTTTACAGCTTTCAGTACTTACCTTCTTACTTGTGCTCTTACCTTCCTAAACTGAAAACTGATTAATTGCAAAGAGAAACTTAACTGATTGACAACGTGATTAATATCACAGGCTATTTTGAAACAAAAGTTTTCCGCTGTGTATGTTATCAGTCTAACTAATCTATCTTCTGATAGTCAGTAAGATTCATAATATATCTCTGTTTATCAAACTCGACTGAAGCCTTACGTGTATCAGTTAAAGTCTTTGACTTAACTGATAACTCCTTACTGAAGAGTATTCAGTATCAGTCGTCAGCCTTATATTGTCAAAACTCGTTTCAGTAAACAGGTTGAGTTAGTTTGTTTGTAAAGTTTCATTTCAACTGAGAAAAATAGCCCATAGGTGTATTCTCCCCCCCTATACACCTATTCGAGACCCTCCGGACCTAACATTCCTAATCATGAGTTATTTTTTAAAGTTGGAACACCGGTAATGCTTCTTAGGAATCTTGATTATGCTAACGGTTTATGCAATGGAACTAGACTGGTTATTACAAGACTTGGCAGCCATGTATTACAAGCAAAAGTTCTAACCGATCAAAATGCATGTTACAAAGTGTTGATTCCAAGAATGTCACTAACTCCATCAGATCCCAGATTGCCATTCAAGTTTCAACGGCAACAATTTTCGCCCATTGTCTCTTATGCTATGACTATTAACAAAAGTCAAGGTCAATCCTTGAAATATGTTGGTTTGTTCTTGAAAAAATCAGTTTTTAGTCACGGCCAATTGTTTGTAGTTGTATCACCAGTCATATGTCAAAGTGGATTGAAAATTTTAATCATTAAGGAGGATGATGTGGAGAATACATCTACTACAAATGTTGTGTACAAAGAAGTGCTCAAAAACTTATAATGAATTTTGCCTTTTGCATGTCTTTCTATCATATTTATTTATTAGTGTATATTTTTAGACTCGCAAGTTAGAAGAATTATGTAAAAAACTTATTATTCACACACACACACACACACACACAATTTAATGTATTGTTGAGTATAGCAACATACAATTAAAGAAAAAAAATACTCCATCTGTGTCACAAAAATATGAACATTTGTAAGTGGCACAAATTTTAAGAAATGTTAGACAAAGTGTATTGTGAGTGGAAAATGGGTTTCACTTTATGAAAAAGTAGAGATGAAAAGTAAAAGGATTGTGGTGGGTAGTGTACCAAAATAGAAATGTTCATATTTTTGTGAGACGACCCAAATGACAAAATGTTCATATTTTTGTGAAATGGAGGGAGTATATGTTATAATTAATTATGGCAATAATATTAATGCATAAAACAAAAAAAATAGATCTTTCAAGATTTACCGTTTTTAAATATTCCTTGAATGTATAAAAGACAAAACTAACATTAAAGCAAAAAATCAAATATATATATATATATATATATATATATATAGGGTTAATGCCGTGAAAAACCATGAACTTTGGGCCCATTTCCAAATTTTTCATGAACTTTTTTTTATCAAATTTTCCATGAACTTAAGGGGTTGAACAATTTTTCCATGCTTTTTTGCTCCGATGAAGCTCCGAGCTGACGTGTCGCGTACGTGGTAATACCAAGCTGACATGTCGCCTACGTGGTAATACCGAGCTGATGTGGCATGTAGTGGGGGGGTCGGCAAAGTAGAGCAGAGCTCGACAGAGCAGAGCAGAGTCGGCAGAGCTGAGTCGTAGAGTCGGGGCAGAGCTGAGTCGGGCAGAGTCGGCAGAGCTGCCTCTGGCAGCTTTGCACTCTGGCAAGGCTTAGTCAACTCTGGAACTCTTCGTCATCTTCAATTTTAGGCTCGCATCAATCCAGTCTCCTCCACCACCATTAACGGCAGCGCAGCCATCTGCTCGCCCCTCCATTGCCTTCCCCCACCACCACACCAGATTCGCCGCTTTCTTTTTCCCCTAACAACCTCCGCAGATTCGCCGCACCCCTCCGCTACCCTCCCCCCAAAAATCGGATCTGCCATCCTCTTCCCCCATGACTCAACCCAAAACACCTAAGGGATTGACTCGCAATCGTACGAGGTCGTCCTAGTGTAATAAGCTAACCCAAGTCGTCTCTCAAGGAAGGCTAAACAGGGCTCTGATCATGCTACGCACAGAAAACAGGAAATAAACCTAAACACTCTAATCAGAAGGTTGGGTCTGACACTCTCGGTTAGGTTGGACTGGAGAGGAGGAGAAGGAGGAGGCTTTACACTCAAGGTGGTCATAACATTTAAAATATATTCGATGACTTATATGAATTTCCCTATCTTTGCTTTCTTAATCGGGGAAAATTTTAAATTACATTACTATCTTTTCTTGTTGATACCTCACGAGTCACTTGTCTTCATACGTGTAACTTGACCATGATTCTGTTGTGCAACTCTATGAGACCTGATAAACCATTAAATCTTTATTTTCATTTGTGTTATAAATTATAACCCTTTGATATGACTGGATTAATCTAATGCCGAACCACTTATGCCTAGTAATTGTATGCATATAGTCCATTATGAAAGTCATTTTCATTCAAATACTCACATATGTGGTCAGCAATGACCTAAAAGGTAACTATAGTTGATTATGTGGGTGAGTCGATCCTATTTACTATTTAGTCGCGTGATACTCGTTCTACGCTATCACTGGCTAGAAATCGGGCCGCGACATTGGATAACAACAACCCATCGAAAACAGTAGGTCAGTGCTGAAGGAATATTAAATTGAATTAACGTTCCGTTTGCCCGATGATCGTTTCTTGGTTATTATTAATTTACCATACAACGATTAAATCCTAACATGCTCCTATGAATTTAACAGCTGCACGTTGGAGTTCAGAAATACCTGAAGAATTCCTAAGAATTCGTCAATCTGTTGCTGAACAGGTCAGCCAACTTAACGCCTTCGTTTGAAGCCTCAAACGTCCTCAAATCGTATTTCGCCCAGAAATACAACTTCTTCGTCTTCGAGAGAGCTTTCCGTGGCCACCTGATTCGTCTGAATCGGAGTTCCGTGAAGGAAGTTATGGCCGTTTTATGGAGACTGCCAGAACTTGGTTTCCTGCGAAAAACTGACTCCAGCTCTGATCTTCTCGACTGTATCCCGCTCAGCTTTCACCGTTGGATGGACAACGATCTATGAAAGTCCCAAGAGAGAATGCTCCACACGTTTTTCCTGCGCCCCACAGCTCTCTCAAAACCCTAATATTTTATCAGTCTGTTTTCCTGAGAGCTGACAGCTGTATTTAATAGAATTAAATACGTAGGAGGCGCCAGAAATAATGTAGGAGGCGTGTTCTCTCTATACTAGGGCTAGGAGTCTTTGGGCCAGTCCAGGGACCAGATACAAGGAATAAAGATGGGCCTCAAATAAATTAATTTATCTATGGTCAGCCCAGACCATAATTAATTTATAAATATCAGTTCATTCCACTAGAGAACCGATATTGACTTACCCCTTTATTGCCGGTGATGAGTCGGGGCTTGTATTTAGACTTATTAAATCTCCGTATTTAAAATATCCGACATCCATTAATTAATTAGAGCTCTGACAGCTTAAATTAATTAATCTCTTTATAAATCCTTAAGCAGTACCACTCAAACTTTATTATTACGCCTGAACTTAATCAACCTGCAGGGTTTAGCGTAATAAGCCTTATTGAGCTCCTTAAGGGGATGTCATTATCCTATACCGGATACGGGTACTAATACAGATAATCAAATATCATATATTAATCGCTATCACCCAAGATACAGAGTACTCGAGTTAGTATATAACTTTCACCCATAGTAAGTCAAAGTGATATATGAATTAATATATATATCTGAATACTTATTAGTATTAAGATTTATAAGTCACCGAGATCTTGATTCTTCACTTAAGTCAGATAGAAGAATACATCTCAAACTGTGGTCCTATCAATACGTAATGACGTACCAGTATAGACAAGTAGCCAAGACAAACTACTTCCATCTATACTGCAGCCTAAACCAATAACTTGTCCTAGAGTTATTTCGGCTGTGATCATATTATATCTCTTAAGGTTATTCCAATTATATGGTCTTCTGTGATCTACAACACACCATATAATCTACTTATATAGAGATAAAGAACATACATATGCAATCATGAACACAAACAGATAGGAGATTAGATAGTGAACTTAGGAAACATTGTATACAAGCATAAAACGTTCTTGCTTTCAGTATACAAATCCAACAATCTCCCACTTATACTAAAGCAAACTTTTAGTATACAATGCGTCTATTTACCAATCACCTAACACTTCTCCCACTTATACTTAAAGTTTCCTAAGTGGGTGGCATCAATCTGGCATCAATCGCATTCCCATCTTTCAATGACCATTTGCGATAAGCCTTTTGTGAAAAGATCAGTAGGTTTCTCCAATATGTGAGAATTTATTCTTTGAGCACATAACCTCGATTTACGAATAATCGTATAACTTGGTACTTACTCTCCATGTGTTTGACCCCTTGTGGTTCTTGGATTCCTTAGAGTTTGCAACTGCACTTGAGGTACCACGAAGGTGATGCTCTCACGCAAACTAGGGATCACTCTTAGACCCTGGAGGTAGTGGTCAAACCAAAAGGTTTTACCTCCCAAGGAAAACACATAGCTCGAGGTAATTATTCTTTGTTCCGGTCAGCCTGGAAATCCGAAATCATATAATCCAAAAAGGAACTAAACTGTCTAACTGGTAAATTATCCTTATTCTCTAGTCAGGGACTTGAGAATATAATTTACCACAATTCAGTGTCCTTAACTAGGACTATACTGATATCTTACAATCATGCTAACTGCATAGCAAATATAAGATCTCGTACATAGCAATCCATACATGAAGCTATCTACTGCGGAAACGTAGAATACTGCCTTCATTTCCTCAACCTTAATAGGCATCTTAAGACATAGTCTTTAGATAAAGGAACGCTATATCTAAAAGTTAGCAATCCTTTCTTGGCGGTATTCATACTACAACGAGTATTCTCAGTATCAATGTAAGACACTCGAGATAAGCCCAACATCCTTTTCTAGTGATCCCTTATAACTTTGATCACAAAGATGTATACTGTACCTCCTTAGTCTTTCATATGAGACTGTTCGGATAACCATTACTTTATGTCTTAACAATAGCTCCATATTGTCGCCAATTAGGAGGATATTGTTTACATAAAATGCAAGATTAACCACATCACCGATGACACGAGAGCGATTGACACGAGATGTTTCTCTCCCTCCCTCACGTAACCTCGATGGTTTAAGTGAGCTGCTATGGGTAAAATGATCCGAATGTTCTGAGCATGGCACTGGCGAAAATATCATCATAACCTATACCTTCACACTGGGCATAACCTTTCGCCACCAGTCTAGCTTTGAAAGCTACGACCTTGCTCATTCGGACTTATCATTCTCTTGTATACTCACATGCAACCTATGGCTTTACGGCATTCTGGTAGCAAGATTTTCTTAGTATACAACCATATTCTTAATGGATTGCTCCATTGAGGCATGCCAGAAATCTACATTCTCGTCTTCCACTAATTCCAAGTAGATATCTGGGTCGATTCTCTTATATTCACTACCAGGGACTGAATCCAAAGATTTTCCCAAGAACATAAATCGATCGGGTTGTCCCACAACCCTCCCACTACTATGGATCTGTGGTGGCACATGTGTGTCAACGGTGCGTGCAGTGTCTTGTGGTACAAAACTCTTGCATACTTGGCTTGGGTGATGGAATCGCCTGTCTAATGTCTTCAATTTCTTGAAGCACACTATCTGACTTGGATTAATGATTATTACCATAGTCCACTACTAAGAATCGTGTGTCATTGCTAATAACCACCTTCTGATTCTTTAGGACTAATTGCAAAGATGCATAACTCATCATCGGACATATTTTTCCAAGAGTGACCTATTTCTTCTCTCCACCACACCATCTTATATAGGGATTACACGGTGTAGTAAACTGGGTTGGAATCCCAAACACTGACAATGAATCAGAAAAGATCATTCCTAACACATTATTGGCCATTTATCCCCCTTGTCATAAATGACCTGGTCTCCATCTTTTCCTCTAGACAGGATTCGCAGGTTCCAAATAGTACAACCTGGATTGAATCCAATGTACTTATTTAAACACGAGCCTTTGGATCCTGTTAAGATAGATGTGACCTATTTCTAGGGTATCAATATATGTGTAAGATCCTCATGAGAGATTAGCCTTAACTTTTCTCTTTCTTTTGTTCGATGATGTAAATGCAATATAAAGGTATTTTTTAGACAAGTTATAGTATGAAGAGAGATGTTCAAAAATACCAGAATAGACAACTTTGTCATTTCTTATGATAGAAATACTACTATCAAAAATGACATGTGATCCATCTATTCAAAATTTTGAAACATGATAAGGAACTCTCAAAAACTAAACTGTGTCTTTAGAACTTAAAGACAAGTCTCCAATTGCAACAACTGCGACTCTAGTCACGTTGCCTATGAAGACAATCATCTCATCACTTCTCAGCTTCCTTGTCAGCCTAAAAAGCCATGCAAGGTGCAACAATCATTATCAGTTTCTCTCGTTATTCACTACTCACAACTGAGTAGAAAACGAGCTGACATGTCTCAGTTACTATAGCAAGTGAAGTACCTTAACCCTTTGCCTTGAGTATTGAAAGAAGAAATCTCCAATACTCAATCTTATCACACCACTACTCCCACTATTTCCCTTATCCTTCTTGCCCCTTGGACCCTTCTTCTTCCCGTCATTCGACGAAGAAGATGGCTCTCCTTTGGCAATAACAAGTGCTTGCACATCTCTTTCCCACAACTTCCTTAGCCGTAACTAGAGCATTCAACAACTCAAAAAGAAGTATTATCTTTCTTGCTCATAACAGCATTGAGGCGGAAGTTCTTAATTAAAAGACTTGGGAAGAAAGTTCAGGATAATATCGACTTTTGCCTCACCGTCAATACTTCCACTGAGCAAGTCAAGTCCGTCAAAAAATTGCATGACATGCTCGTGCACTGAGCTGTGCTCTCTCATAAAAATAACAAGATTACTCTTATCAAATTTAAATGAGCAGCTCAGTCCAACTCTCCGAACACTTTCTTGAGATTCAGCATGATGCTAATAGCATCGTCCATGCCCTGATGTTGGAGCTACAAAGTTTGTGACATTATACTCATAATATAGCATATAGCCATATTATTCGTCACATGCCACCTTTTATGCAATTCCTCTTTCCCATCAGTTGTCTCATTGTTCGGACCATAAGAACGTGGAGTAGTAAGCAACACAAAGAAAACTTGTGTTAATTTGTGATAAAGATAAAAATCCAAAACTGCGTTTCCATTTTATATATGTGGACCGGTTAAAAGACTTTGTGTAAGAATAAAAACAATAAGAGACATAGACATATCTGAAAGTAAACAATTTAAACATGTAAGAACATGAACGCATATAGTTCGTAACAGTAATATTGTAACCTTTTGATAAAACAATATTAGTGAAACCTCCAATTGCTCAAGGAATTCTATGTGCAAGCCACGAGGGGTGGACGTTTACACATAAACTCCTCAACCAGACTATTAACCTAGTCGTTTAATTTCCATCCATGTCAACTTAACCTTTTGACAAAGGAAATTAATAATTGGCTCCTTTAACTAGACCATATCATTATCAAGAAGGGACTCCGAGAGGGAGTTGTACATTGTACTTGAAATGATATCTAAGCAATGACCACATTTTAACCTTGAAAATTAAATTCTTGAAATTAGCATACTCACACGGACCATGTCGCTTTCAATTTAACTTTCTTGGTTATCTTATTTAATTCCATTCTCCAAAGTACTTGTGAAAACTATACAAGTAAGCCACGAGGGGTGGACGTTTACTGCATAACTCCCACTACTTTAATGGTTTAAATATTTTTTATAGAAACCTCTTCTGACAAACTTATGAAAAACAAATGTGAAGTAAGCCACGAGGGGTGGACGTTTACTCACATTGCTAATCACTTTGTCTAGAGACCGCATGTGGAGGTCTAAATAATTTTAAGAATAAAAATTATTAAGTAATAACCACAATTTAACCTTGAAAATTAAAATTCTCGAAATTGACATACTCACTCGGACCATGCCGCATTCAATTTAATTTCTTAGTTATCTTATTTAAAATCCATCCTCTAAAGTACTTATGAAAATTATACGAGTAAGCCACGAGGGGTGGATGTTTACCGCATAACTCCCACTACTTAAATGGATTTAAATATTTTTAATAGAAATCTCAACTTAACAAACTTGTGAAATCAAATATGAAGTAAGCCACGCTGTGTGGACGTTTACTTATATTCTCAATCACTTTGTCTTGAGACCGTTTGTGGAAATCCAAATAATTTTTAATCATCTATAAAATTATTAATACAGCTTAGTCTTTTTCTTTCAAAAGGTTTTGATCATGCTCAACACATAATCCTAAACATGCTCTTCTAGAACGCAACACGTAAAACATGCTCGCAGAATTCTAAAACATGCTTAAGAAAACGATAAACCTACTATCATGCTTGTCTAAGCGCAGTTAATAAACAAATATTAACAAGCAAAGACGTGCAAAAGCAGGTAAAGAGCATAAGGGATTAACAACCACGACATGCAAAGAACATAATTAAAGAATTAGAATTCTTCGTGACCCATTCGTGGAAACCCAACTATTCTATTACATTTAAAATAGAAAAACAGGCCCAAAACTAAAACACGGCCCGAAAAAACTTCAAGCCCATCGTGGAATTAGGGTTTGGGCCCCCTAGGGTTCGAAAATCGCAGCTAGGGTTTGGAAACCCTAGCTGCCGCCGCCTTCTAACACAGCCGCCGCACAGCGCCGCCCGACAGCACGCAGCGACCCGACGCTGCACCAGCTCCCTTCTGGCAGCCTCCAGCAGCAGCAGCTCCTCGGCGAACTCGGCGGCAGCAGCGGTAACAGACGGCAACAGCAACGGCAGCAGCGGCAGTGCGCCGCCCGCCGGGCGCGCAGCGCGCAGAGCGCGCAGGCGCGGCCCCGGGCGCGCACCGCCCCTGCCGGTGGCTTCTAGCCCTCGCCCAGCTCCTGCCCTCCTCGCCTTTCAGCGCACAAACAGACCATAGAACAGCAGCGGCCGCGCGGTCGCTGACCTGGGCGCGCTGCGCGCGGTGTGTACGCACCCGCGCGCGCGCCGCGCCATCGGCGCCCGCAGCCTCTCGCTCTTGGTCACCCTCGCCTCGCCACGATCCGGCAGCCTCGGTGACAGCAGCACGCGGCAGCGTGGCAGCCTGACCAGGCGCGCGCAGCACACGGTGCCGAAGCGCCCGTACACGCGCGGCCCTCGGCGCCGGCAGCCCGTGCCGCACCGTGCCCGTGACGTCCTCCTTACACCGTTCTTCGTCGTTGAATCGTTGTCATCTTCGTCTTGTTCCTCAGTTTTTACAGATTACAAAGGAAAAACAAATATAATTTGAAATCCTAATCTAACCACGGATTTTCTCGTGGTGAAAAACAATTACAACGTCAAAACGACGTATCCCACGAATCAACGAACCACGAAGAACAACAGCAGTTAAAAACAACGCACATTATTAATCGTACATAAATTAATAATAGAGCCAAGAAATTAATCCTGGGCTCTGATACCAATTGAAGGAATATTAAATTGAATTAACGTTTCGTTTGCCCGATGATCGTTTCTTGGTTATTATTAATTTATCATACAACGATTAAATCCTAACATACTCCTATGAATTTAACAGCTGCACGTTGGAGTTCAGAAATACCTGAAGAATTCCTAAGAATTCGTCAATCTGTTGCTGAACAGGTCAGCCAACTTCACGCCTTCGTTTGAAGCCTCAAACGTCCTCAACTCGTATTGCGCCCAGAAATACGACTTCTTCGTCTTCGAGAGAGATTTCCGTGGCCACCTGATTCGTCTGAATCGGAGTTCCGTGGAGGAAGTTATGGCCGTTTTACGGAGACTGCCAGAACTTGGTTTCCTGCGAAAAACTGACTCCAGCTCTGATCTTCTCGACTGTATCCCGCTCAGCTTTCACCGTTGGATGGACAACGATCTATGAAAGTCCCAAGAGAGAATGCTCCACACGTTTTTCCTGCGCCCCACAGCTCTCTCAAAACCCTAATATTTTATCAGTCTGTTTTTCTGAGAGCTGACAGCTGTATTTAATAGAATTAAATACGTAGGAGGCGCCAGAAATAATGTAGGAGGCGTGTTCTCTCTATACTAGGGCTAGGAGTCTTTGGGCCAGTCCAGGGACCAGATACAAGGAATAAAGATGGGCCTCAAATAAATTAATTTATCTATGGTCAGCCCAGACCATAATTAATTTATAAATATCAGTTCATTCCACTAGAGAACCGATATTGACTTACCCCTTTATTGCCGGTGATGAGTCGGGGCTTGTATTTAGACTTATTAAATCTCCGTATTTAAAATATCCGACATCCATTAATTAATTAGAGCTCTGACAGCTTAAATTAATTAATCTCTTTATAAATCCTTAAGCAGTACCACTCAAACTTTATTATTACGCCTGAACTTAATCAACCTGCAGGGTTTAGCGTAATAAGCCTTATTGAGCTCCTTAAGGGGATGTCATTATCCTATACCGGATACGGGTACTAATACAGATAATCAAATATCATATATTAATCGCTATCACCCAAGATACAGAGTACTCGAGTTAGTATATAACTTTCACCCATAGTAAGTCAAAGTGATATATGAATTAATATATATATCTGAATACTTATTAGTATTAAGATTTATAAGTCACCGAGTTCTTGATTCTTCACTTAAGTCAGATAGAAGAATACATCTCAAACTGTGGTCCTATCAATACGTAATGACGTACCAGTATAGACAAGTAGCCAAGACAAACTACTTCCATCTATACTGCAGCCTAAACCAATAACTTGTCCTAGAGTTATTTCGGCTGTGATCATATTATATCTCTTAAGGTTATTCCAATTATATGGTCTTCTGTGATCTACAACACACCATATAATCTACTTATATAGAGATAAAGAACATACATATGCAATCATGAACACAATCAGATAGGAGATTAGATAGTGAACTTAGGAAACATTGTATACAAGCATAAAACGTTCTTGCTTTCAGTATACAAATCCAACAAGTGCGTCTCGAAAATAACTCCCAACTCAAAAACACAAGCAACCATGCTCAACTCTACACTCCTTCAATGAAAACTTCTCAAAACTCATCTTAAACACTTAGAACACACAAAAACATTCAAGCATGGACATATTACTCGTCACAACTCAAACTTGACTCTTCTCTTACATCTCAAACTCAAATCTCAAAGAAAACGTTTCATAGAACGCATCATTTCAACTCTCATCTCATTTTCATGCTCAAAAGTACTCAATTACTCATATATGACCTCATGCATCATATAACTACTACACATACATAGACTCTCTTTTATCAGGCAAACTAAACTCGGAGAAAAACTCACGTATCAACGTGGACTCTTAATTAAGGCATGACAAACATTCACATAATGATTGTATAGCAAATAAACCTTATTAAACCAAGCATCGACCTCTCAACATATGAAAACCCAAAACTTGTGTAAACTAAACTAAGTCAAAATTTTATATAACTAACATTTGACCTAACCAAACATCATTAGACTCTAATATCATGCTCAATTTCATTTATCCTTAGTCAATTTACTTAATTAACACATAGGCATGAAAGTCCTAATTTTTATTAAACTAAACTTTTTGAAATTCCACAAATACACATGAAACTTTAATCCAACCTTAGATCTATCAATCAAAACCATTTAATCACACATATAAACCATCAATTAACAATTTAGGGCATAGATACACATATCCCTAATTTCATCAATCTAACTCACATCAAAGTCATCAATTTACATCACATCCTCAATCTACTCCATCAATCATCATCTTAGACATCTCATAATCTCATACTCATCATCACTTCCTCATTTAAGACATCAACACACAAATTCCCAATTTTAGGTAAACTAAACTCAATCAAACTTTGCATCTCAAGACATAGCTTTTCAATACACACATCAATCATCGCTAAACATCACATAGATCACATTTCTCACCCCAATTTAAAGAAAGAAAAAGAAATTTTTTTGAAGGGTATAAACCCATAATTTTCGAAAATCTCAAAAAAAAAGAGGGGGTGATTTCTTTCTTCAATCTTCCATATTATCTCACATATAACATCATAGAAGCTAGATCTATGAAATTAAAGACCACTTACCCAAGATAACACCAAGAACCAAACTTTCTCTTTCTAACTCCAAGACTAAACTTCCATGGATCTCTTGAATTCTAGGAGATAGAAGGTGTTTAGGCTAGATTTAGAGGTGGATTTGAGCTCTTGGTATGAATCTATGAAGCTTTTGCGGTCTTCATCAATGGTGGTTATGGAGGAAAGAGAGAGATGAAGGAGAAAGAGGGGTGGTCGAAAATGAGGGTGAAGGAGAGAGAGAGAATTTTTGAAGATTGAATTTGATTTGGAGGATCTTAGAGAAGATTTGAAATCTTTGAGAAGATTTGTTTCCATACTTAGAAGAGATTTGGCATTTAATGCCTTGATCCCCTAATCTCTACACTCTCAATTAATGCTCATATCCACTTGGCAAATTTTGGTATTTAGGCACATGCTTAAGGGATTAAAATATTCATGAGAGATGGGTGATAGAATAATGGAAATAACCATGAAAACTAGTCACTAATTAATGACATGCCATAGCATAATTATTCATGTGACCAAATTAAAAAATAAAATAAATATAGCACTAAAATTAGTGCACTCACTCAATTATAATATTCATCATCATAGGAAAAATAATTTGAAAATATTTTGTTTGGAAAATTTTTATAAACCGGCATTCTTTGATTTCTCGGTAAAATTAAATCGCACTTGCTTTGGAAACTCAATTAAAATTTCAAGCGCTAAAATTCTCAATAATAAAAAAAAAATCATAATAACTCTCTCATAAAGACACACGTAACAAAAATCACATAATCAATCAGTCACGTAAATTCACATAATCTCACGTCATTGCAATCTGCAAATCACGGACAAACTAAATGTCTCTCAGACCGACTCTTTTCATCAAGGGTTCTCACTCTTTCTTTCTCGACTCTATTTCCAACCCATTATTCCTATTTTCTTAATAGGACAGTCAATCTCTGATAACTCGGTATCCGATAACTCTATTCCCGATAGTCGAAAATAAAATAAAATCTCACCTCAATTCAATCAGCATCTCTAACTCAACTCATTTCTCAAATCTCTTCACTCTAACTCAATCATTGGTTTGTCCACTCATATCTCTATATAAAAAAAAAACAATCTGTCTTATCTGGTCAAAGAAAAGTAATCTAGCATCTCGATATCTCAGTACTCTCAATAGTGTTAAGATACTATTTCTCAATAGGGAAAAGTACGGGGTGTTACAGTGATCCTCGCCGGTATTGGTATGAACTTTGCCGGACCGGTCAAACAAATACGCGCGGAAGGCTTTAGATTAACAATGAACTGGATAAATAAACGAAGCAACAAAGAAAGATGGAATATCCCAAAATATCTGAACCTAACCCACGAAATGATCTACGCGAACGAATCCCTAAACCCCAACGTGTAGTTGATGCAGCCACTCGGGGACGATGAATGACACGCGACGAGGGATGGTGAACTCGCCGTTACGTCGATAAATGAACTCGTTCTTGGCACAATCAAGAAGAATTCGATAATCTCAAGAGAGAATACTCACAATTTTCATATATCAAAGTTAGGTAAAAATTCATCCAACAATTAACAGCCATATATATAGGCAAAACTAAACCCAAATCTAAAGAAGGAAACAACGTAAAACAAAGGAAACTTAAAACAAGGAAACAACGAAAACTTGTTCAACAAGCTTGGTCAAATCTGGCGACAAAGCCAGCTCTGGAAAACGCCCACTCTGGAAAATGCGAATTCTACTCTGGGACGCCAGCTCTGGAACATGCCAACTATGCTCTGAAACGCCAGCTCTAGAACATGGTCTGCTCTGGACTTTAGTTAGCTCTGAAACTTAGCTCTGCTCTGGAACGTCAGCTCTGCTCTGTAATTCCGCTCTGCTCTGCCATGCTCTCCTCTGCTCTGCCATGTTTAGCTCTGCTCTGCCATGTTTATCTCTGCTCTTCCATGTTCAGCTCTCCTCTGTCATATTTAGCTCTGCTCTGCCATGTTTAGCTCTGCACTGTCATATTCAGCTCTGCTCTTCCATGTTCAGCTCTGCGCTGCCATGTTCAGCTCTGCTCTGTCATATGATGCTCTGCTCTGCCATGTTTAGCTCTGCGCTGCCATGTTCAGCTCTGCTCTGCCATGTTCACTCTGCTCTGCTCTGGTCTGGGAAAACGAAGAGGACTCCAGTTTCCAAAATCAAAACTCTCCGCCCCTGTTTCCGCCGGCGTTGCCTGCCGCCGCATTCTGTAAGTCTGGCGATTTATTGTTGCCGTTCGGCCACGCCGTTGCCCGGGACTCGATAGGATAGGGCAGCGTCGCTCGTCGCGTAAAAACTAAGTTCTTATCTCGCCTTGATTCTCACACAACGATATGGTAAAAAGCCTATGGACCTCTTCGCGTAAAAATACAGAACTTAAACTCTACCTATGTGAGCATGCTATGGTTATTCACGTTCGTCTATATTGTTATGAGTCGGAGATTCTCGTAGCCTATGAAAGATTATATGCTGCTGGCTCTACATGGACGTGACTGACTATGCATATATTCTCTCGTAATGCATATGGTGGACGTCGCCAACCACCAAAATAATTCCTGCGGAATTACCAAAATAAATTAATACAATGGCAAGCAGGGTCGATCCCACAGAGAGCAGTTAAAATCATTCAAATCCCTAAATCTATAAAAACGGTGATGCCACCACGCCTTAACTTTGGAGAAAATATTAATAAACTAAGAAAAGCAATTAAATCAAATAATTAATTCTTGAATTAAATCAATTAAAAGGTAATTCGGCTCAAATAAATCCACACTAGTTTAATCTCTGATCCTTGACGCAATAATTAATTAATCCCTATTAACCAATTAGTTATAGGATACCGTGAAACGCAACGGACGTACCCCAATTCCTACTTACTGTGTCGATAGACAGCTGGAGACGCCAGACCTGCCTATTTCCCTTATTAAAATATAACCTAGCTGGAGACGCCAGGCCTAGATTTAATATTCTAATAGCCTTAAGATGAAAGTACCCAATTTATATCAATTATCCTAGATAAGCTAGCAATAATTAATATACCAATTAATTCCTACTACGAACATGGTAGTTGTATCACTAATCAGTCCTATTCCAACAATTACGGATTGGCAGGAACTAATTGACTGTAATCCAATTAAACTTAAGTTGATCAGGCTTAAATAAAATCAGAATTATCTTGGAACCTAGGAATTAATCGGAATCAATAGGAATCAATTTTAAACCAATTAGGTCTCACAGATCATTAAATTAGAGTTTCATTATTCTCGCCAAATTAAAAGAATTAGCTACTCATGCTTAAATTAAAAACAATCAAATAAATAAAATTAAACATAATTAAAATAAACGAACAAGAACGATGAAATAAATTGCAAGAATTAAATTAACCACTTGAATTAACCCAATACTCGTCTGCCTTCGATCCAATTCCAGCCGCAATTGATGAACCGATAAAACAAGAATTAAAACTAAATAAGCTATGAAATCAAGAGACTAAAAACGTGTGGAATCGGAAATTGCATGGAAGAAAAGGTTTTGCATGGAAATAAGAAAACAAAAGTCAACTATGCTTAAAAAAATCAAAAGTTGCGGCTACTGCAAAAGTGAATGTGTCTAAAAGTGAATTAAACCTAAACTATATATATGCTATCTATGCATGCATGCGGCGCCTCTCTCCAAAATTTAGGAAATAAATCCCTGCAGGGCGCCGCTTGATCTAACAAAATGGGCTTCGGCCCTTTTACCTAATTAAGCCCAAAATAAAATAAAACTAAGAGTTTTGAGCTTTATAAAAATATAACAAGTAATTAAAAGCCCAATCTCAACTATCTTCCATCTCCACGTCGAATCTCCGTTGCAAGCTCGTCTTTCTCCAATTTCTCCCAATTAGCAGCTCCATCTCCAATTCTTCTCATTCCTGCGCCAAAACATAGCAAACTATGTAATATCACATGAAACCACGGCGAAACGCACACTAAACTAGGTAGCTAAAATACACACATCAAATCCCCTCACACTTAGATCATACTTGTCCTCAAGTATGAAATAAGAGAAGAATTAATGGTGAAATTCAGCCCCTAGAAGCAACTCCCTTCCTTGACACGAAGACTCTAGAAACGAACGAACTGAAAACAGACACAACAACACACGCAAAGAACAGGAAAGTAGAAAGGAAAATGAGACAAGACACGAACAAACCAAACGACTAGCCAAGCAACATCAAAGCATCAGAAATGCAACAGTCTATCAAATCGAATCATGCAATTCACCATCACTTCCCAACTCTCGAACTAAGAACATGAACCTCCAAAGTGTGTTTTTATCATCAATCTAGTCCAATTTAGGCAACGATGAATGCAACTCTCACGCTCATTCAATCTCTCCATAAGATAAGGTAATTCTCACACAAGAAGAAACTCTAATTAGTCATGATATTTCGCAGTCACATTATGGCTCAAAAAGGTCTTTCTTCTTTGGTTGTAATGGGGCTAAGGACTATCAATGATGTAAGCAAGATCCTAGGGGTCCTAAGCTCAAACATTGAAGATCAAATATTGTGCATGCTCGAATCAAATCACACCCAAAGAATTCTGAACATATGAGGAGCAACTTCCAACTCAACTATGGGCAACAACCAGCAAACAACTCAATGCATGTATACTCATTCAACCTTGGTGCAACTTTTATTTTCTCTCTTTTTTTCTGTTTTTTTTTTCTTTTTTTTTTTCTGTTTTTTTTTCATCTTTTTTTTTTCTTTTTTTTTTCTGCACCACTTCATTAAAACAATACAATCATGCAAATAGTACATCAAAACAATCTGCCCAACTGTCAATCATCATCCTCTGTTCGGCCAAACAGACCATCTGTCCTTGATTCAGAATGTAATTTCGGCTCAGGTTCTGTTTGGGCAAACAAGCTTCCTTATGCACATTCCTCAAAAATTCACTTAAGATGTAATTCAATTCTAACATGCACAATGGGACCAAAGAGAAGGTTCACAAAAAAACAGGCCTTGGCTATATATATATATAGTGACTAATATGAACAATCACGGCAAGGCTCAAACATGGCTCACTAGGGGTTAGTGTACGGGTAGGAAATCAAAAGCAGGCCAAACGGCTACCCTAGTGCCTCTTATCATTCACCACATATGACACACTTAATATCACGACTTCATGGATCATCAAATCTCTCAAAACAAAAATTAGTAGAGAGTGCTCTACTCTATTAGGCTCAATACCTCACTTATGTGTAGTTTAGATTCACTCATCGCCCTTATTTTGTCATTCCAGACATCATTTAATCAAAACACACACTGTCAATCACAAGTTCTCATTCTTAAGTAGAAAAAGATCAAGTTATCACACAATTCAAATCTAACGGCATGCTCCACAACTGCACTTATCAATTACTTGGCCAGAAAACTCACAAAACTCAACATAAACTGACTCAACAAGCAAAGACTCAACAACGTCCCCCCCCTCTCACACTTAAATTTTGCTTGCCCTCAAGCAAAACAAAATAAAGCATAAGTAAAGGGCAACGAAAAATACAGAACAACACTCAAAACAAAAAAACTAACACAAGAACAAACAAAAATAAAAGGAAAAAGGAAGGGAATCACCGCGTGTGCTGCCGCCGCAGCTCCTGTCTGATCGTGGCGCTCAAGTTGGCTATGCTCTCCTACAATGCTGCTACGTGCCCGTCCATCCTCGCCAACTGCTGAAATAGAAGAAAGCTTTCAACACTTAGCCAAATTTTTACCACTCAACCTCAAAAATTCGAGCCTCTCTCATTCTTCTTCTTTTTTTTTTATAAAAGAAAATTGAAATAAAACGAAACTTTAAAACTAATTAAGGAAGACTAAGAACTGAAAAGAAAACTAAACTAAAACGAGAATTAAAGAAAGGAAAGAACAAAACGGAAAATTAAAAAGGGAAAGAAAGTCGGGTTGCCTCCCGATAAGCGCCATTTTTTAATGTCGTCGGCTCGACTTCCAACTTTGCTCACGAAACCTTCAGAGGTAGGAGTGAAATTTCTTCCCCTTCTGCCATGGGTGATGTATCATAATACGGCTTCAATCGATGGCCATTGACGGTAAACGTCTTCGCCGTATCCAAACTGCGAATCTCAAATGCCCCGTTTGGGCAAACAGACTGTATAACGAAGGGGCCAATCCACTTCGTCTTCAATTTCCCGGGCATCAATCGCAGCTTTGACTGGAACAACAGCACTCTTTGGCCGACTTCAAATGTCTTTCCTTGCAGATTCTTATCGTGCCACATCTTGGTGCGATCCTTGTACCACGCCGCTGCGTCATAAGCTTCAAGACGAAGCTCCTCCAACTCTTGAAGTTGAAATCTCCTCTCCTCCTCACACTTGGGCGATTGCATGTTCACCTTCTTGATTGCCCAATATGCTCTATGCTCCAATCCAACAGGTAAGTGACACATCTTCCCAAAAATCAAGCGATAAGGTGACATGCCAATGGGAGTTTTGTAGGCTGTTCGATAAGCCCACAATGCATCGTCTAGTCTTGAACTCCAATCCTTCCTTGATGGATTCACCGTCTTCTCCAAGATTTGCTTTATCTCCCGATTAGAAACTTCGGCTTGCCCGTTTGTTTGAGGATGATAGGGAGTAGCCAATCTATGTTGAACTCCATACTTCCGCATCAAAGCTTCAATCGTGCGGTTGCAAAAATGAGTCCCTTGATCGCTTATCACTGCTCGCGGCACTCCATACCTTGTGAAGATATGAGATTTCAAGAACGCAGCGACCACCTTGGAGTCATTCGTTCTGGTGGCTTTCGCTTCTACCCATTTCGAGACATAGTCGACGGCGAGCAATATGTAGAGATTTCCGAATGAACTCGGAAACGGCCCCATAAAATCCATCCCCCACACATCGAATACCTCACAAAAAATCAGCGGAACTTGAGGCATCTCATCTCGTTTGGAAATACTCCCGGTCAGTTGACATCTCCCACAGCTTTTGCAAAACAAATATGCACTTCTATTCAACGTGGGCCAGAAGAATCCTGAATCGAGTACCTTCCTAGCTGTCCTCTTTGGGCCAAAGTGTCCTCCACAAGCGAGAGAGTAGCAGTGCAAGAGAATTTCCTATTGTTCTGCCTCGGGAATGCATCGACGTATAACTTGATCGGCTCCAACCTTCCACAAGTAAGGCTCATCCCAGAAATAATACTTACACTCACTCCTTAGTTTCATCCGCTGCGCCTTTGTGAACAGAGGTGGAAATTGTCCAGATGTCAAGTAATTGACAATATCGGCAAACCAAGGTTCGGGATTACCCTTGACAACGACTGAACGTGCTTCTGGCTTGGATATAGGGCTCTGTTTGGGCAAACAGACAGCCGAACAGGTCTGGATAGCATAAAGATGCTCTTCTGGGAAAGCTTCGTTGATAGGGATCTCATCTTCCTCTTGCTGGACTAAACGACTTAAATGGTCAGCCACATGATTCTCCGCTCCCTTCTTATCCCGAATTTCCCAATCAACTCCTGCAACAAAAGAATCCATCTAATCAAACGTGGTTTAGACTCCTTCTTTGATAGTAGAAACTTCAATGCGGCATGGTCCGTGTAGACAATTATTTTCGCCCCCAAAAGATATAAACGGAACTTTTCAAAGGCAAAAATAATCGCCAACATCTCCTTTTCTGTTGTTGCATAGTTGCATAAATTACATGGCTCTCCTTCCCCATCTTTTGTCCAAGCACCGCACCCACAGCATGGTCACTAGCGTCGCACATGAGCACAAAAGGAAGGTTCCAGTCAGGTGGTTGCATAATCGGAGCCGTGGTCAACTTGGTTTTCAACAAGTCAAACGCCTGCTTGCAGTTGTCTGTTAGGGCAAACGGAACATCATTCTGCAGCAGATGTGTCAATGGTTGCGCGATCTTTGCGAAATCCTTGATGAATCGTCTGTAGAATCCAGCGTGACCAAGAAAATCTCGAATCTCCTTCACATTTGTAGGGTATGGCAGCTTCGCTATCAAATCCACCTTTGCCTTGTCCACTTGAATCCCCCTTTCTGAAACAACATGGCCTAAAACGATGCCCTCCTTGACCATAAAATGACACTTTTCAAAATTCAAGATCAGATTCTTCTCTACACAACGTGTCAAAACCTTCTCCAAGTTGTCAAGGCAGCCCTCAAACGATGCTCCATAAACTGTAAAATCGTCCATAAAGATCTCGATGCTCTTCTCGATCAAATCAGAAAAAATATTCATCATACATCTTTGGAAAGTGCCGGGTGCATTGCACAATCCAAATGGCATCCTCTTGCAAGCATATGTTCCAAACGGGCAGGTGAAGGTAGTCTTCTCTTGATCTTCTTGGTTGACATGAATTTGAAAATAGCCACTATACCCATCCAAGAAGCAAAAGAATGATTGTCCAGCCAGGCGCTCCAACATCTGATCAATGAATGGTAGAGGAAAGTGGTCCTTGCGAGTGGCTGCATTTAACTTCCGGTAATCGATGCACATCCTCCATCCAGTAACAAGACGCATCGACACCAACTCATTCTTCTCGTTCTCAACCACTTGCAACCCCGACTTCTTTGGAACCATGTGAATCGGGCTCACCCACTTGCTATCCGAGATAGGATAAATGATTCCCAAAGCGAGAAGCTTTAGAATCTCCTTAAGCACGATCTCCCTCATATTCAGATTCAACTTCCTCTGCGGATCTCTAACAGGCTTAGCATCCGGCTCCATCAAGATGTAATGTTGACATACGTCAGGGCTTATACCAGTGATGTCCGCCAATGTCCACCCAATAGCCTTCTTGTGCCTCTTAAGCACGGTGATCAACTGCTGCTCCTGGCTTGCGGTCAGATCGCTGCTGATGATGACTGGAAGAGTATCAGCATCCCCCAAGTAGACATACTTCAGATTCAGAGGAAGAGGCTTGAACTCCAGTTCAGGCGGCTTTTCATCGGATCTCAGCGGTCTGTCGTACGGTGTCTGTTTGGGCAAACAGAACTGGCTTCCCGAACTGACCACCTCCGGTTGTGCATAAAGAGACATGATAGCCTCCTTGATCTCTGCATCGTTCATCCCTTGAGCATCAAAATCTGTCCAACTCTTGATCATAGTGAGCTCCAACTTATCCTGCATGAATTCGGTCTCAAGAAATTCTTGGACAAGAGGGTCAATTATATCAATAGAATAAGCATTTTCAGCATCATTAGGAGTTTTCATGGCATCATCCATACTAAAAGTGTATTTCTCCCCATGATAATCCAGACAAATCGTGCCATTACTAACATCTATGATCGACTTTGCAGTTCTTAAGAACGGACGACCTAAAAGGACTCCCGTTGAACCCTTAGATTGCATTCCACTCATCCTCACCACATAGAAATCGGCAGGATAAACAAAATTATTCACACTCACAAGAACATTCTCAAGCAAACCCGGCCCTCGGGATAAACACAAGACCTATCGGCTAACTGAATGACCACTCTAGTGTCTACCAATTCTACACCCGACAATCTATTGTAAACAGTGAGAGGCATAACATTGATAGACGCTCCTAAGTCACACATAGCATGCTCGATCCTAGTATCACCAATGTAAATGGGAAGAGAAAACATACCAGGATCTTTGCACTTGGCGGGTAATTCCTTCTTGAGTGCAGCTGAGACGTTCTCGCCCATCACAATCTTACCAGTTGCCTTGGACTTTCCAGCTATGAAGTCCTTCACAAATTTCCCAAAAGGAGGGATTTTCAATGCTTGCAAGAATGGAAGATTCACTTCAAGTTTGCCAAAGATCTTCACAAAATCAATGAGTTCCTCTTCCGGCTTCTTCCTCGCCAATCTTCCTGGAAAGGGGACTGATGTTGTAACCTTGGGATCATGTAAGCTCAAAGGTTTAGAGACCTTGGTCTGCTCCTCTTCGTTGGATTCAAGTGCTGCTCCTTTCCCCTTCTGCTCAGCTGTCGGCCCCTTGCTCTGTTTGGCCAAACGAGGCTGTTTTGCCTGCTGAACGACTGCATCCTTTGTGCCAACAGAACGCTCGAATTCCTCCACACGAAATTCGACTCCAGAATCTACCTGCGGTCCATCTTGAGAGTTCTGGGGTGTCGGTCCATCCAACTCTGTACCGCTCCTCAAGGTGATCTTGTTGACATTCTCCTTGGGATTCACATGAACTTGAGATGGCAAAGCTCCATTATTTCCCTTAAGCTGATTCATGGATGTGGCGAGTTGAGACATCTGACGGGATAGTCCTTCGATTTGCACCTTCTGCTCGGCTTGAGATTGTTGAAGTTGTTGCACATTATTTTGCAGAAATTGCTGGTTGCCAATAAAATCCGCCATCATCTCCTCAAGTGACTTGCCTTGCTTCTCGGGAGGATGTTGCTGAGCTTGTGGAGCTTGATACCCCGTCCTTTGATGTGGAGGACGGTAGTTTTGCTGTTGTGGCTGCTGCATCGCTGGTGGCTGCTTCGGCTCGGGATCTCTCCATCGGAAATTGGGATGGTTTCGCCATGGAGCATTGTGATTGTTCGCGTACTGGTCCCGTTTGGGCAAATGGGGCAGTGGCGCGTCGCAGCTGTAAAAATTGTGGGAAGAGTTTGCATGGGCTTGATACTCATCCTCATCCCCTGTGCATTGCAAGCTCGTGTGGCCTGGATTACCGCATGCTCCACATAGCTTTTCTGTCGGTTGTCCAGCGGTTGCAACCTTCTCCTCCACAGTACTCAACATTCTCTCCAATTTCCCCATCCTTGCTTCGAACTTTTCCTCAAAATCTAATGAACTAGCTTGAGCAGCTTTCTTGAGCAGTTGGATGCGCGGCTCCTCATATTCCCTCGTAGCTTCCACCAAGTGTTGAATTAATCTTTTAGCTTCACTCACCGTGTTTTGGGAAAATCCCCCTCCACTTGCTGAGTTCACCAAATTCTTAGTGTCAACGGTCATCCCTTGGTAGAAATACTGCAACAAGTCACCCTCAGAAAACTTGTGGTTTGGGCAACTATCCACCAATCTCCTAAATCTGGTCCAGTAGGCGCTTAACGATTCATCATACTCCTGCTTTGCACCACTGATCTCCTTCTTTAGCGCGTTCGTCTTGGTGGGAGGGAAAAAGTGCTCCAGGAATAGCCTTTTCATCTCCGCCCATGTAGTGATAGAATACGGTCGGAGACTCGCGAACCAAGAGTTCGCCTCTGCTGTCATGGTGAAGGGAAAAACAGCTAATCTGAAGTGTTCCTCCGTTACATCAGTGGGGCGCTTCTGTACCTTGCAGATCTTGATGAATTCGCTCAGGAAATTATATGGATCTTCTCCTTTCTTCCCATAGTACTTAGGAAGAACATTAAGCAACCCAAGCTTAATTTCTATAGCAGTAGCAGCCGCCGGCATCCGGATCGGGGTTGGGGGGTCATCAGCTTCGTGGCTGGAGAGATCGCACAGTCTCGGATCGTCAGCCATGTCACTCTCAGTACTTGCAACCGAAATCGAGTCGGTTTCTTCTTCAAAGTCTGATTCTGTCTCTGAGTCGTGGTCTGTTTGGGCAAACAGAACCTCTTCGGCAGCTACAGAACCGGGCTTCTCCTCGACGAACTGTTCTTGTCGAACGGAAAGGTCAGCCTGCGAATCCAACAGATCCAGTAGCTTCCTCGCCTTTGCCTCCTTCCTTAACTTCTTCGCTGTCTTCTCAATTTCATTATCGTAGAGGAGGTTCGGCTTGGACGATCTGCTCATAAACAAAGAAAATAATAAAAAAAAATAGACAAAGGGAAAAGAATTAATTAACACCGCTCCCCGGCAACGACGCCAATTTGGTGGACGTCGCCAACCACCAAAATAATTCCTGCGGAATTACCAAAATAAATTAATACAATGGCAAGCAGGGTCGATCCCACAAAGAACAGTTAAAATCATTCAAATCCCTAAATCTATAAAAACGGTGATGCCACCACGCCTTAACTTTGGAGAAAATATTAATAAACTAAGAAAAGCAATTAAATCAAATAAATAATTCTTGAATTAAATCAATTAAAAGGTAATTCGGCTCAAATAAATCCACACTAATTTAATCTCTGATCCTTGATGCAATAATTAATTAATCCCTATTAACCAATTAGTTATAGGATACCGTGAAACGCAACGGACGTACCCCAATTCCTACTTACTGTGTCGATAGACAGCTGGAGATGCCAGACCTGCCTATTTCCCTTATTAAAATATAACCTAGCTGGAGACACCAGACCTAGATTTAATATTCTAATAGCCTTAAGATGAAGGAACCCAATTTATATCAATTATCCTAGATAAGCTAGCAATAATTAATATACCAATTAATTCCTACTACGAACATGGTAGTTGTATCACTAATCAGTCCTATTCCAACAATTACGGATTGACAGGAACTAATTGACTGTGATCCAATTAAACTTAAGTTGATCAGGCTTAAATAAAATCAGAATTATCTTGGAACCTAGGAATTAATCGGAATCAATATGAATCAATTTTAAACCAATTAGGTCTCACAGATCATTAAATTAGAGTTTCATTATTCTCGCCGAATTAAAAGAATTAGCTACTCATGCTTAAATTAAAAACAATCAAATAAATAAAATTAAACATAATTAAAATAAACGAACAAGAACGATGAAATAAATTGCAAGAATTAAATTAACCACTTGAATTAACCCAATACTCGTCTGCCTTCGATCCAATTCCAGCCGCAATTGATGAACCGATAAAACAAGAATTAAAACTAAATAAGCTATGAAATCAAGAGACTAAAAACGTGTGGAATCGGAAATTGCATGGAAGAAAAGGTTTTGCATGGAAATAAGAAAACAAAAGTCAACTATGCTTAAAAAAATCAAAAGTTGTGGCTACTGCAAAAGTGAATGTGTCTAAAAGTGAATTAAACCTAAACTATATATATGCTATCTATGCATGCATGCGGCGCCTCTCTCCAAAATTTAGGAAATAAATCCCTACAGGGCGCCGCTTGATCTAACAAAATGGGCTTCGACCCTTTTACCTAATTAAGTCCAAAATAAAATAAAACTAAGAGTTTTGAGCTTTATAAAAATATAACAAGTAATTAAAAGCCCAATCTCTACTATCTTCCATCTCCACGTCGAATCTCCGTTGCAAGCTCATCTTTCTCCAATTTCTCCCAATTAGCAGCTCCATCTCCAATTCTTCTCATTCCTGCGCCAAAACATAGCAAACTATGTAATATCACATGAAACCATGGCGAAACGCACACTAAACTAGGTAGCTAAAATACACACATCAGCATATGAACATGATTTCTGTGAGTGTGATTCACGTCAATAGAAGTAGCAACTGAGGTTGAGGGTTACCTTGATATATAGCGTGTTTTGGTAAGGTAATGAACGAACGATCCCTCCCTCACTTCTTCAAGTGTCGAGGTGTTAGCTGGAGAATGATTTACATGAGTTGTTCTTTAATAAACGCAGGTGGAAAAATATTGTGACGCCCGGGGACGAAGTACGGAGTGATCGCCGGTGCAAAGAGCCACGGACAAAGAGCGGCTCCGATTAAGACTTCCAAGTGGAGGGGCACAGGGATGAACCGGAACATACCCGAACGAGAGGGATTTTGAGAATATGCAGGTATGAGACTGCATATTCGAGGAGAGCTTAAATGATTTGATAGGTGCTACTCATATCAACAAGATGCATCTTCTTTTCTGGTGCCTATAGGAAAAAAACTCCAAGGTTAAGCGTGCTTGGCTTGGAGCAATTTTGGGATGGGTGACCCATTGGGAAGTTTCTCAGGGAGCGTGCGAGTGAGGACAAAACATGCTAGAAAAGACTCGTGGTATGTGGGGACAACCGTCAATTATGGAGCCGGGCTGTTACAGGTGGTATCAGAGCCGAACACGGTGTGGTTCGGGGACGAACCAAGCGGAAGATGGTGGGCCCGTGATGCCCGGGGACGAAGTGCGGAGTGATCGCCGGTGCAAAGAGGCACGGACAAAGAGCGGCTCCGATTAAGACTTCCAATCGGAGGGGCACATGGATGAACCGGAACATACCCGAACGAGAGGGATTCCGAGAATATGCAGGTATGGACTGCAGATTCGAGGAGAGCTTAAATGATTTGATAGGTGCTACTCATATCAACAAGATGCATCTTCTTTTCTGGTGCCTATACGAAAGAAACTCCAAGGTTAAGCGTGCTTGGCTTGGAGCAATTTCGAGATAGGTGACCCCCTGGGAAGTTTCTCAAGGAGCGTGCGAGTGAGGACAAAATACGCTAGAAAAGACTCGTGTTGGTCTATGGGGACAGCCGTCAACTCTGGAGCCGGGCTGTTACAAATATGGAGAAAGGTGGGAAATAAAGCTAAGTTTCACCTTGAATGTGGGCAGAGCAATGAATGTAAGGCAATGGCAGTTTCTCCTGCTCCTTGGTGGGTTTCTCGTTTCAAAATGAGAGAGAATGAAGTTCTTGCCTGCTGCAATGAGATTAACAAGGAAGGATTGTTGGCTGCAAGGTTGGAGTATGTTAGGGATTGGCATGGTTGTAGTGTGGCTGATTGACAGCGTAGGTGTACTTAGGTATGGCTGGACTGTTGGAGTGTGAAAAGTGCAGCAGTTGGGAGGAGATGGGACGCCTTGCAGCTGCTCCAATTCTTCCCTCTATCTTCTTTTCCTTTGTGCAAGCGGTTGAGTAGAAAAGTAGTAGAGGCGTAGGGTGTAAAGTGGTATGTGAGGGATTAAAAGTGTGATGTGATTTAATAAAATCCTTTAGTGTTGGTCATCCTGTATTTGAAATACTGGTTTCGTGTTTTGCTAACATCGTTCATTCGCAGTCGAAACTGGTCGTCTAATAATTAAATTAAATCCATAGATTTAATTAACCTAACAAGTCGGAAAAAAAAATACACGACTTTCGTAGCTATATAAAATAAATAGGATTAGAAATCCATCTCGATCACATAAATAACATGACTTCTCTAAGTCAGTTATAACTTTGAATAATAAATATTCATCGATTAAAAGATTCACGTCGCGATCCTAAATCACGTGAAATTGAATGCATAAGCTCGTATAATAACCTTGCCTCCATAATTCAGAGTCATAACTGTATTCATATAGCAATAAAAAGTGTTTCATTCACTAAAAAGAGATTAATAATCACGCATTACTGGATTTAAACTATAATAAAGGAGCGGGTCACTACACCAAACCCTGGATACGAAACGCGGCCAAACTAATACCAAATGATGTGATCCTCGCCGGTATTGGTATGAACTTTGCTGGACCGGTCGAACAAATACGCGCGGAAGGCTTTAGATTAACAACGAACTGGATAAATAAACGAAGTAACAAAGAAAGATGGAATATCCCAAAATATCTGAAGCTAACCCACGAAATGATCTAGGCGAACGAATCCCTAAACCCCAACGCGTAGTTGATGCAGCCACTCGAGGACGATGAATGACACGCGACGAGGGTTGGTGAACTCGCTGTTACGTCGATAAATGAACTCGTTCTTGGCACAATCAAGAAGAATTCGATAATCTCAAGAGAGAATACTCACAATTTTCATATATCAAAGTTAGGTAAAAATTCGTCCAACAATTAACAGCCATATATATAGGCAAAACTAAACCCTAATCTAAAGAAGGAAACAACGTAAAACAAAGGAAACTTAAAACAAGGAAACAACGAAAAATTGTTCAACAAGCTTGGTCAAATCTGGCGAGAAAGCCAGCTCTTGAAAACGCACACTCTGGAAAACGCAAATTCTAATCTGGGACGCCAGCTCTGGAATATGCCAACTCTGCTCTGGAACGCCACCTCTGGAACATGGTCTGCTCTGGACTTTAGTCAGCTCTGGAACGTCTGCTCTGCTCTGTAATTCCGCTCTGCTTTGCCATGCTCTCCTCTGCTTTGCTCTTCCATGTTCAGCTCTCCTCTATCATATTTAGCTCTGCTCTGCTATGTTTAGCTCTGCGCTGCCATGTTCAGCACTACGCTGCCATGTTCAGCTTTGCTCTGCCATGTTTAGCTCTGCTCTGCCATGTTCACTCTGCTCTGCTCTGGTCTGGGAAAACGAAAAGGACTCCAGTTTCCAAAATCAAAACTCTCTGCCCTCGTTTCTGTCGGCATTGGCTGCCGCCGTGTTCTATAAGTCAGGCGATTTACAGTTGCCGTTCGGCGACGCCGTTGCCCGGGGCTCGATAGGATAGGGCAGTGTCGCTGCTCGCGTAAAAACTAAGTTCTTATCTCGCATTGATTCTCACACAGTGATATGGTAAAAAGTGTTGGATTTGTATACTTGTAATAGCCCGCTCTTTTATTTATAATTAAGACCAATAAATGCGATATTTATTGCATATTTTAGTTATATAAATCCAGTGATTGTTTATCGGATAATACAACTCAGAATCTTGTATTAAATATCTTCGCATGAGGCGATCGCGATTGAATTATTGAAGCAATCAATAATTTATTTTCTAATTTAATAACTGAGTTAGCAAAGTCAAGTTATTAATTTGTATACGATATAAATAGTATTTCTATTATTTACTTGAAGTCGTGATTAATTTCCGACTTATAAAACGAGTTATAAAATATGTAATTCGTAGAGAGTTATAACGAAGCGTCGTTATATGGAAACCCGAAATTAGTATTATAGATACAGAATGAGCAACACTCACATCACAACTTTACAACTTACTATTCCCTGCATCCCTATTTCCTACCTACTACATCAAAAAAGCAAACCAAAGAAACGGAAAGAAAGGGGACGTGTGCTATGTGTGTGCAGAATAGCTGCAACAGCAGCCTTCAAGCCACTCTCCCATCCCTTTAACCATGCTAAGGTACACATAGGTGTCAATCAGCCACCCTATGACAGCCATCTCCTCAATCACCCACCACCTCCACCATCTTCGATTCTTTAAGGCTACTAGCCAACACTCCTTGCCTTCATTCTCTGTTCCTTCAGCCACCAAAGTGAGGAGAATTAATTAAGCTGCTGCTCTGCCAACTTTAAGAGTCCCCATCGTCTGCATTCAATATCAATAACAGCAGCCACCAACACCAAATATTTGCAGGTAAATACTAAGCTCAGCTTATTCAAATCCAGTGCATGCATCATACCATCGATCACATGTTTGAATAAAATTACAGAGTATACAGATGAGTATATGCATAAAGGGACTTAGCAATCACACGAAGTTAGTTTATATACATGTTCTTCATGAGACAAATGCATTAAGAACTCTTATCAAACAGATGAAATCACATGCCTAGTATATCTCTCGCATTTAGTAATATAGGAGCCAACAGAGTTGAGTTATGAACTGCCAAAAACTAGAAGTTCTTCTTCACAGCAGAGTAGTACTGAACTTAGCATTTAGGAGGGGAGGGAGGCTTATTCAAGGTATTTTGTTATATCTGATTTTCATTGAACGGGGACGGATGCCGGTTTGATGTCGACGCTGACCGCGAGGAAAAGAGAGGGAGGCTAGGGCTAACCGCGTCGGCAGGAGGTAGAGCTAGGGCTCAATGGAGAGGCGATTTCCGGCCAAGGAAAGCGCGGCGGCGCTGGAATGCTTAACAGCCGCGGCCTCGCCGGAACCGGATGGGCGAAGCAGCAGATTGAGTTTGAGAAGAGGATTAGGGCTCTGTTTCGTTTCCAATTGACAATGTGTGTTTTCTGAAATTTGGGGATCGGGAGGAAAAGCACGAGAAGAGAGGTGGGACGAAGGACGTGACGGCAGGGAAGATGAGGATGCCCGGCTTTCAGAGGCGGCGACTTTCGAGAGAGAGAGAGAGAGATCGCGAAACAGGGAGAGAATGCGAGAAAGGAATGGCGACAATCAGTCGTCAGAGTTGAGAGAAGAAACGCCGGATTTCAGAGTGGCGGAGGCGGCCGTTCGCCGGAGCTAAAAGAGTCAGCGGCGGCGACGAAATGTTGGGCTGGATATAATTAGAAAAGGGCTTACTTATTTCCTTAAATGAGCCCAGGTTTGATATTAAGTAGAGTGGACTGATTAGAATTTATTGAATTGGGCCTTTATTATTTCTCCTATATTTAAGTCTAATTGAAATCAGTTCAACACTCATTAGTTTATTAATTTCTGATTATGGATTAAATAGAGTAGATCTATTTAATTAGTATGTGGGTTAGAATTAGGGCTCTCGATCGGTTCGGGTTCGGTTACCCGTACCCAAATTTTCGGTTACCCGAACCCGAAATTGTCAAATTTCAATAACCGTTCCCGAACCGTTTTAGAAGTTCGGTTACCCAATACCCGCTTCGGTTAACCAATTGGGTTATTTGGGTATCCGAAATACCCATTTAAAAAATAAAATTCAAATAATTTTTGCTCTATCTACTCTAAAAGAAATTACAAATATATAATATATATTATATATATATTAAATAATTTACAAATATATAATATATATGTAAATTTACAAATATATACTCCCTCCGTCCCAATAAACATGGCAACATTCGTTTCGGCACGGATATTAAGAAATTGAGTGTTATGTTTTAATTGAGTGGGGCCCATCAAATTATTGAGTTAATTAAAGAGTTAATGAGATATGGTCCATATTCCACTTGTCACTGCACCTTCTGGCTGCCGGCAACGGCAGCGCCGGCGCCGGCGCCGGCGACGGCGACGGCGACGGCGACACCGACAGTCTTCAAAATAACCAAAAAAACACCTTGTCGCTGAGAATCGCATCGGCAACAATCAAAAACCAAAAAATCAATCCAATTTTTCTCAATCAAACCAGAAAATCAATTTTCCCCAATTTTCCTCAATCAAACCACAAAATCAATCCAATCAAAAATCAAAAGAACTAGAAAATTAAACCCACCCCTTGTCACTGAGAATCGCATGACCGACGGCTGGCCTCACCACCGCCGGCAGAGATGAAAGACAGAGAGAGAGAGGGGTGAAGAGAGAGGGGTAAAACAGCGGCTGGTTGCTGTGAGAGAAGGGCGGCGCCGTGGCTGGGAAAAGGGCACCGCCATGGCTGGGGAAAGGTAATCAGGTGAGCCGGCGCCCATCCCCCTCAATCAAATCGCAAAACCAGATCCCGGAAGAGAGCTAGGGCTCGCGGCTCTGGAATTACAGAGACCAGGTGGAATTCGGAAGAGGCCTAGGGCTTGCGACTCCGGAATTACAGAGGGAGGAAGATGGGGGTCGCGACGCAGGCCAGAGAGGCGGCGGCGATCGCGGCGCAGGCCAGAGAGGCGGCGGCCATGGGGGTCGCGGCGCAGACAGAGGAAGATGAGAAGAGATAAATTTGAGGCGGTGGCGTCCGGCCGGAGAGGCGAGAGACGGTAGCGGCCGGAAGAGCGAGAGGCGGCGGCGGCGTGCCGCCGGAGAAGAAGAGAGAAGGCGGCCATGGGGGTGTCGTTTAGGCAAATATAGAGAGAGGGAGAGAGAACCGATATTATAGAGAGAGAAAGAGATGAGATATTTAATTAACTTAGAATCTTAATTAAATTTAGTTTAATGGGTTTAATTAAATTAAATCTTTCCTATTTTGGAAAGTGGCCAACTTTAGTGGGACGCCCAAAAAGGAAATGTGGCCAACTTTAATGGGACGGAGGGAGTAATATATTTGTAAATTTTCCAATATTTATTATAAATTTACAAATTTATAATATATTTGTAAATATATAATATATATGTAAATTTACAAATATATTATATATAATAATTTACAAATATATATATATATATATATTAAATAATTTACAAATATATAATATATTATATATGATATATTGATAATATATATATTAAATAATTAATAAAATAATTTTCGATTATTCGGTTAACCCGATCGGTTTTATGGGTTAACCGATAACCGAAATTTCCAAAAAAACAATAACCGAAACCGATCCATTACCCGAAATTTTCGGTTATTGGATACCCAAACCCGGGAATTTCGGTTCGGTTAATTGGATACCCAAAACCCGATAACCATTTAGACAGCCCTAGTTAGAATACTCTAAGATGAATGAATATATTAAGATTAATTATCCGATACCCTAAGACGAGCTTTAATCCTATAATTCGATTATTATTTAAGGAATATGAGTCATGCATATTTATTTTATGCATTCTCATTTATTTGAGAATTTTCTTCGAGCTAAGGTTTGACCTTATGTTCTCGCATTAAATGTTAAGCGCAAGGGTAAGAGCTAGTCAAGGAGTTACTGAATTGTAGCAAAGCTTTGCTATCAGGTGGGTTTACTCCCATATATATCGAATGAGTTAAATGTTATGTTTCAACAAGTTATTTCATTTCAAACCTTTGAACTGAGATTATTTTAAGTATTGTCTTGCCATAAATGTTTCAAATTTTAGTATGATATCTATCTGCTTTGGCTTTGCCAATGATGCAATCGAATTCGGGTCCTGAGCAGATGATAGCTATCCTGCCAGGACTAGTGTACACCAGTGACCGTGAGTCATCTAGCGGGTTGGCCGGTCAAGTGTTCGTGAGAGGTGGCCACCTCTCCGGCACACAGTTCCAGATATGATAGATTACAAGAGAACTTAGTCTGATCAGACGAATTTTAAGAATCACAAATGAATTTAGTAAGCTTGGGCCTTTTAGCTAAAACTCCCTTGCTGTACTGTTTATGATGACATGACAATTTATAGTTTTTATGCAATCATGTGTATATTTAGGCATACGTGCCCACTGAGTACTCTCGTACTCAGCCCTGCATATATTTCTAAATGTGCAGGTTGAGCAGTGGCTGATGAAGATGAAGTGAAGAGCGGAGCTTTTGTCATAAGTTAAATGAATAAACTCTTGGATACATGTGATCAGATTATGTTATTCCGCTGCGTACTCTTAGGTTTTATGTCCTTTTAGTTAAGTCGGATTCATCTGAACTTACAAGTCTGTTTGAGTCTTTGTGACTAAACATCAGTTATATTATGAATTTTTCCTTCTTTAACAATTATTTTAGTTCGATCATTTATTATTTGTTCACTCCCTTTATATCGCCGTTTATAACTGTGTCCTTAGTTACGATTTTCTGGCTTAATTATCCTTAATTAAGTCCAGTCGTGACAATACTGTAAAGCAAGAACGTTTTATGCTTGTATACAATGTTTCCTGTTACCACTATTTAATCTCCTATCTGATTGTGTTCATGATTGCATATGTATGTTCCTTATCTCTTTATAAGTAGATTATATGGTGTGTTGTAGATCACAGAAGATCATATAATTGGAATAACCTTAAGAGATATAAAATGATCACAACCGAGATGACTTTAGGACGAGTCATTGGTTTAGGCTGCGGTATAGATGGAAGTAGTTTGTCTTGACTACTTGTCTATACTGGTACGTCATAAACGTATTGATAGGACCACAGTGAGATGTATTCTTCTGTCTGACTTAAGTGAAGAATCAAAGATCTCGGTGACTTAATATAATCTTAATACTAATAAGATTTCAAATATATATGTTGATTCGTATATCACTTTGACTCACTATGGGTGAGAGTTATATAGTAACTTGAGTACTCTGTATCTTGGGTGATAGCGGTCAATATATGATATTTGGTTATCTGTATTAGTACATGTATCCGGTATAGGATAATGACATCCCCTTAAGGAGCTCAATAAGGTTTATTGCGTTAAACCCTGCAGGTTGATTAAGTTCAAGCGTAATAATAAGGTTTGAGTGGTATTGCTTAAGGATTACAAAGAGATTAATTAATTTAAGCTGTCAGAGCTCTAATTAATTAATGGATGTCGGATATTTTAAATACGGAAATTTAATAAGTCTAAATACAAGCCCCGACTCATCACCGGCAATAAAGGGGTAAGTCAATATTAGTTCTCTAGTGGAATGAACTAATATTTATAAATTAATTATGGTCTAGGCTGACCATGGAGAATTAATTTATTTGAGGCCTATCTTTATTCCTTGTATCTGGTCCCTGGACTGGCCCAAAGTTTCCTTGCCCTAGCAGAGAGATTTCGCCTCACACAGATACTGGCGCCCCACAGCTGTGATTTATTTATTTAAATACAGCTGTCTGCTCTCAGGAAATACACAACAAAATATTAGGGTTTTGACAGCATAGAGCGGCGCTAGCATGAAAGGAAGAATTCTCTCTTGGGACTTTCACAGTTCGTTGTCCATCCAACGGTGAAAGCTGAGCGGGATACAATTCAGAAGATCTGAGCTGGAGTCAGATTTTCGCAGGAAATCAAGTTCTGGCAGTTTCGGGAGAACGACCATAACTTCCTCCACAAAACTCCGATTCAGGCGAAACAGGTAGCCACGGTCTGTTCAGCTGCGAGTTTGACGAATTCTTCTGAATTCTTCAGGTATTTCTGAACTCCAACGTGCAAGCACTTAAATTCATAGGGGCATGTTAGGGATTAATCGTTGTATGATAAATTAATAATAATCCAAGAAACGATCTTTGGGCAAATCGAGTATTAATTCAGTTTAATATTCCTTCAAAAAAGCCTATGGACCTCTTCGCGTAAAAACACAGAACTTAAACTCTACCTATGTGAGCATGCTATGGTTATTCACGTTCATCTATATTGTTATGAGTTGGAGATTCTCGTAGCCTATGAAAGATTATATGCTGCTGGCTCTACATGGACGTGACTGACTATGCATTTATTCTCTCGTAATGCATATGAACATGATTTCTGTGAGTGTGATTCACGTCAATAGAAGTAGCAACTGAGGTCGAGGGTTACCTTGATATATAGCGTGCTTTGGTTGGGTAATGAACGAACGATCCCTCCCTCACTTCTTCAAGTGTCGAGGTGTTAGCTGGAGAATGATTTACAGGTGTTGTTCTTCAATAAACGCAGGTGGAAAAATATGGAGAAAGGTGGGAAATAAAGCTAAGTCTCACCTTGAATGTGGGCAGAGCAATGAATGCAAGGTAATGGCAGTTTCTCCTGCTCCTTGGTGGGTTTCTCGTTTCAAAATGGGAGAGAATGAAGTTCTTGCTTCCTGCAATGCGATTAACAAGGAAGGATTGTTGGCTGCAAGGTTGGAGTATGTAAGGGATTGGCATGGTTGTAGTGTGGCTGATTGACAGCCTAGGAAATAGCTAGACTTTGGCCTTCTTTTCTCCATCCCACGTCTGTTTTTATATCCTTATCTTTTCCATCAGATTTAGACGTTTAGATGTGTTTTATGGGCTGGTCTTTTGTAAGTTTAATGGGCTGTTAGTGAAGCCCTACGAAAATCTTAACTCTCTCATCCTAACGCCGCATAGTAGTAAGGGTTTGTTATGGATGCAAACGTCTTCTTTTTTTTAGTTCTGCTTTTTGAGCAAACGTGTTAACGTCTTCTTCTGTGGTTGTATATTTCTTCTCCGTTGGTGATTTGGGGTAGTGAAAAAATCTGAGAAACTTTCCCTCATCTTCTTCTTCTCATTCTTTTACATTCTTGAGTCTTTGTTCCATTCAACTCCGAACCATCCTAGTTTGAGTGCGAACTTGAGGTGGTTGCTGTGTAAACCTTGGGGAGTGAATCGACGTGTAGGACTTGCACTCCGTGGTCGGCCGAATTTTGCTTTCAAGGCAGTGGCCTTCATACCATGGCGCAGCGGCTTTTTCTTCCTTGTTTTCTGTGTTTTCTCTCTATTTTGCAGGTTCACTTCGCTTGGGATTTTATTCAAACAGGTGGAGTGCACTCACATTCTGCTTTGCACTTTCGAATCTGGGCTTGATCTTTGATCATACAGTTAGTAGGCAGCGAATTGTTCCAACAATTTGAAAGCGAAATTACGATCTATGGCTGCTCTAACTCCGAAGGCACTGCTCGATTTATCAAAGCTTGAATCACTCGATGGAGCTAACTACAAGAGGTGGTCACAAGAGCTTTTCATCTTCCTCGAGGCGCTTGAGCTTGACTATGTGTTGTTCAATGATCTCGGAGCAACTGAATCGGAGTCGATTTCAGCCACTACACAAACGCCAAAAAAAGAGAAAGATGATATGCTGTGCTCACTAAGGCAGTTGACTCTCAACTGTTGAAGAAGCACGAGAAAGACAACAAGACCGTCCGAGGTTACTTGCTGAACCACATGACGAATACTCTGTTCGATTTATTCGTTAACGTCAAATCAGCAAAACAAATTTGGGAATTGCTGGAGAAGAAGTACGGAGCAGATGATGCCGAAAAAAGAAAATACGTTGTCGGAAAATGGCTGCAATTTCAAATGGTGGACGACAAGCCAATCGTGGACCAACTCCATCAATACGAAAATCTTGCTGCTGAGGTTCTCAATGAAGGAATGAAAATGTGTGAAATCCTTCAAGCCAACGTATTGATCGAAAAATTCCCACCTTCCTGGGCGGACTACAGAAATCAACTCAAACACAAAAAGAGGGACTTGACGCTTCAAGAGCTGATCAGCCACATGCGAACCGAAGAGGCAAATTGCCTCAAGGATAAGTCTACTATCTTGTCTGTGAATTCTTTTAATGCTAATCTTGTTGAAAGTGGTGCTGCAACAGGAAATCACACAGCTTGCCCTGTTCCGAAGAAAGGGCAATTCTCTAAAAAATCCAACTTCAACAAAAAGGACCGCAAAATTATGAAGAAGAGCACAAAGCTTACTTGCTATGTCTGCGGTGCTCCTGGACATAAAGCATTCCAATGCTTCAAGCGTCAAGGCCAGCAACCAAACAAGCCCGCTGGAAATCAAGCTAACATTGTTAAGACAGAAGATGAAGACATCATAGCTGCTGTGGTTGTCGAGGCAAACATGGTGGAAAACAAGCTGGACTGGGTGCTTGATACAGGAGCCGCGAGACACTTTTGCAGCAACAAAGATCTGCTCCACAACTTTGAGGAAGCTGGAGAAGGCGAATGCGTCTACATGGGAAACTCTAGCATGGCTGGAGTTCTCGGTAAAGGGAATATTATGCTTAAACTAACATCTGGCAAAACTTTAAACTTGAAGAATGCCCTGTATGTTCCCTCTATGCGTAGGAACTTAGTTTCTGGTGCTTTGCTTAACAAAGCAGGGTTAAAGATTGTTTTTGAGTCTGACAAAGTAGTGTTAACTAAAAATGGAGAATTTATAGGAAAAGGTTACCTTATATAGTCAGGGCTTATTTGTTCTCAATGTAGCTACTGAAATCATGAATGAGAAGGATTCTAATTATGCTTATATCGTTGAATCTTACAACATTTGGCTATTAAAAAACTTCGGAAACTTGGACTAATAAATGCTTTGGACTTGCATAATCTGTCTAAGTGTGAAATATGTGTAGAAGCTAAATATGCTAAGAAACCTTTTAAGTCTGTCGAACATAGAAAAACTGAATTGCTAGAGCTTATTCACACTGATCTAGCTGACTTTAGAAACATTGTGAGTAGAGGAGGAAAGAAATATTACATTAGCTTTGTAGATGACTTTTCTAGATACACTAGAATTTATTTGTTAAGGTCTAAAGACGAAGCTGCAGAAATGTTTCTTAAATACAAAACCGAAGTAGAAAATCAACTAAATAGAGAGATCAAGAGACTTAGATCTGATCGAGGAGGAGAGTATAGCACAACCTTTCTTAAAGAGTTTTGTGAAAAAAATGGAATAGTGCATGAATTTAGTGCCCCTCATACGCCTCAACAAAACGGCATAGCTGAAAGAAAAAATAGAACTTTAAAGGATATGATGAATGCTATGCTTTTAAGTTCAGGATTGCCTGATAACATATGGGGGGAAGCTGTGTTATCTGCTTGCTATATTTTGAACAGGGTGCCACACAAAAAACTAGACAAGACGTCGTATGAATTGTGGAAAGGATTTGCTCCAAATTTAAGGTATTTAAAAATGTGGGGGTGCCTAGCTAAAGTCTGCCTTCCTGATTCAAAAAGAACGACCATTGGATCTAAAACCTTTGATGCTATATTTATTGGTTATGCTTTAAATTCTGCTGCATATAGATTTTTATCTATTGATGACAAAGTTGTTTCTGAATGTCGTGATGCTGAATTTTTTGAACATATTTTTCCTTTAAAGAGTAAGGTTCAAAGTGTAACACCCCGCATTTTTTCCTCATTTTAAATATTGTGAGATTTATTTTTAAGAGCACTGAGATATAAAAATAAGCTTATGATGAGATGAGATATCCCAATAGTTTGAACTATTATATTTTCGATGATGGAACTAGTGAATGAAATACTTTGAGAAAATAAGGATGTATAGAGATGTTGGTTGAACATTGATGAAGTTAAAAATTTCTTTTCTTTCGATAGTTTGTAGCAGCTCTGGCGTAGCCGAGCTCTGCTCTGCAAGCAGAGCTGATGTTGTGTTCTACTCTGCTCTGGCAGCAGAGCTAAATCCGAGCTCTGCTCTGGCTGAAAACCGAGCTCTGCTCTGGAAGCAGAGTTGAAGTTGAGCCGAGCTCTGCTCTGCAAGCAAAGCTGAAGTTGAGCTCTGCTCTGCTCTGACGGCAGAGCTGAAAACCCGAGCTCTGCTCTAACGACAGAGCTGAAAAACCGAGCTCTGCTATGCTCTGGTGGCATAGCTGAAATCGAGCTCTGCTCTGGTGGTGGAGATGTGCTCTGCTCTGGTGGCAGAGCTGATGTCGAGCTGTTCTCTGCTCTGGTTCCAGAGCTGAACCAAAGCTGAAGCAGCTCTGGCCACCAAGACTGTTTAGTGTGCAGAACTGACTTTGGAGAGGGGAGTCAAAGCAAGTGGATAAACATAGCTAATGGATAAGATATTTTTGTGGATAATTAAGCATGTGTTTTAATTGAAATACTTGGTGGCTAAGTAAATGGGATTAAATAAAATAACTCATTTCTCTTTCATCCTCACCATAGCAGCCGTCCCTTTCTTCTCTCTTCTCTCTCTCTTTCTTCATCAACCACCATTGTTGGGCATAACTAAAGCTCCATAGATCAATTCTACACCATGGAAAGCTCTAAAATCAAGCACAAAACATCATTATTTCCATAAATCAAAAGCTAGATTGTGATTGAAAGCTTGGTTTCAAGAAGGAGGAGCTATACTTTTCTTTCCAAAAATCATAGAGTAAGCTTCTAAACACATGAATCTACTTATATTTAAGCTTGATAAACATGTAAATGGAGGATCAAAGCATGAAAACATCACCTTATCTTTTCTTCAATATTTTCGAAAATTTCTAGGGTTGGAAGTCTTCTAAAATATTGTCATCGTCTAACCTTAAGTGGAGAGTATATACATGCTACTAAGATGCTATTTATTTGTCTTTTGAATGAAAAGCATGGATTTATTTTGAGATATGGATTATTGAAGGTGTTAGTTTGTGTGATGTTGGAAATTTGAAGTTCATGAAGTAAGTGAGGATTGGGTAAGAATATGAGCTTATGAGATTGTAGGTATCATAGTTGATGGATTAAAATGATGATTAGAGATGATTGATAAAGATTATGATGAATTGGTTTGATGGGGAATAAGTTATACTTGGCTATATGCTTAAGATTGGCTAATTGATGAGTTAATTGGCTAGCTTACAAAGCTACTGACTTGATTGATTTAGACAGGGTTATTGATACCCAAAACTCTTGAAACTTTTATGGTAAGTATATATAAGTGTTAGAAACTCTCATTCAAAATTTGAAGTCATTTGGACATCGTTTGATACCCTTATAAATTATAAATCTCCAACTGCAACTTTCTACCGAAAGTTTGGAAGAAACAGATACTAGAGTCGCCTTTCTAGTAGCTTTCCCTGAGTTTATGGTTTCCAAATTTTTATATGAACAAGATGAACATGTTAAATAGCTACCCACAAAAGTTCAAGTCATTTTGACAAGATCTACTATTTTTCAAAAATCAAAACTTCCAGTTGCACAAAACTGCCGAATATGGTAGGCTGTAGGAAAATGGTCATATATCCTGAACCACTTAGAGTTTTGCAACCTACTTTTTTTTAAATGAAACTAGACTTCAATAGGTTTCAATTGGTATGAATTCCAAACCCAGGGGAGTTCCGAGGTAAAGCAGTTTATTTCTTGAAGTTAAAACAGAGGGTATGAGGTCAAGTATAGGCATTCATAACACACCTACTTTTGAATTTTTATAATTTCATGTGTTAATGGCGATAACTATACACCGTATTAATTCATAAAAATGCTATGGAGTATATATATATATATATATATATATATATATATGAAACTTATTTCGTGCTTAATTTACTTAACCGAATTTGGTAATGAGTCGAGAGTAGAAACGGTAAATATTTAGGAAGTATTTTCATTAATTATAAGAATGACTAGTTAGAAGGTACCAATGAGAAATGAAGAGTAGTACTAAGATGAGAACAGTGAACTTAGTGAGGTTTTGTCTGATCGACGTTTATGTTATTACATGAATCGTCTACGCCAATGATGATACCTGAAGATACAAGTCGAGGGCATAAGTAAGATTGCTCCAAAGTACGGGAACCGAAGCTAGGATTTCCAGGTGGGCATTACTTTCTGATACCCCTATTACTGGCTTTCTAAATGATGATTATGATGATGTGTATAAGTTTTTTAAATGATTTGAGATAAATTGATGTTTGAAATAATTAACTTGCCGAGTTTTGATGACGACGAGCCTGTACGTTACCCTCTACGGACGAAATGATTTCGGGTCCTACCAAAGGCGAGATTGTGTACACGGAGGTAACCGTGAGCGGTATACCGGGTTGGCCGGTCAGAAATGACTGTGAGCCGACTGTCAGGTCGGCCGGTTACGGTACTTGAGAAGGAGGCCTACTTCTCAGTACCTTGATGATGATGAGTTGTAGAAGTGGTACTACATGCTAAGTATTTTTTACTGCAGTCTATCATTTCTTTGTTTATGATGCTTATAATTTATCAATTGCTTACACGGGTTCTTTTGGGTAAAACCCCTGTGTAAATTATAAATGGCAAGTTAAATTTATAGCTCTAAGAGCGAGATTGTTTATTTTCGGCTTATGTCCACTGAGTATTTTATACTCAGCCCTGCATGTATTTCTAAATGTGCAGGATAAGCAAGGAGAGAGATTGGGGAACCGCTGGAGGGTTGTTGTTTTTAGACGACTTTTGAGTACCATATACTGCTCCTATACGGTAGTGTCAATAGTTGAAGACTATGTCCTTTGAACTTAATTAGGATTGTCACTCTCAGCTATATGTCTTCATACATATAGTCTGATCACGTTTTGATGTGCTACCCTGAACGATATGAATCATTGTAAATATTTAGCTATACTCCTTTTGTTTTGTTGACAAGAATCCTGATACTTTTAGTTTAATAAAGCCAACAATATTTTTTATTAAGGTTGATGATATTTTATTTGCTTTAGCTTGAATTATTAGTAGCTTCCGCTTGACGAGTCTTCTAGTTTCCCTTGTTTTACCTTATCATTTTATTAGTCGTATCGATACCCGATCTACGCTATCACTGGCTAGATGTCGGGCTGCGACACAAAGTGTTTTCGACTCTTCTGTTAATGTGCATGCCAAGGTGTCTAGTTCTTCTAATAATGAGCATGAAAAAATTGGTGTTAATGTTGAACATAGAAGGAGTAAACGGGAGAGAACTAAAACTTCCTATGGGCCCGAGTTTATCACTGCTTATCTAATTGAGAACCCAGATTTAATTGATGAGCATGTTGTTTCCCTTTACTTTGTTGTTGAGGATCCCAAAACTTATAGTGAGGCTATAACTTGTGTAGATGCAGTGTTTTGGAAAGAAGCAATTCAAAGTGAATTAGAATCTATTTTGAGTAACGGCACATGGGAATTAGTTGAGTTGCCTGTTAATTGTAAAACTCTAAAAACTAAATGGATTTTTAGAAGAAAAATCAAACTGGATGGTACAATTGACAAGTTTAAGGCTAGATTGGTAGTTGTTGGGTTTTTCCAAAAGAAAGACATAGAATTTTTCGATACATATTCTCCTGTTGCAAAAATCTCTACTATTAGAGCGTTAGTGGCTTTAGCAGTAATTCATAACTTGATTATACATCAAATGGATGTAAAAACGACATTCTTAAATGGAGATTTGGAAGAAGAAATATATATTGAGCTGCCCGAAGGTTATGTAGTTCCTGGACATGAGAATAAAGTGTGCAAGTTGAAAAAATCTTTGTATGGCCTTAAACAAGCTCCTATGCAATGGTATGAAAAATTTCATAGTACTATAATTTCTGATGGATTTGTTGTGAATAACTCTGATTCGTGCGTCTACACCAAGATGTATGGTTCTGATTATGTTATTATTTGCTTGTATGTTGATGACATGCTTATCTTTGGCACAAATCTTGACGTCATCTCAGAAACAAAGCGTTTTTTGTCTTCTAAATTTGAAATGAAAGATCTTGGTGAAGCAGATGTCATTCTTGGTGTTAAATTGAGAAAAACTGAAAGAGGGATTTCATTAAGTCAATCTCATTATGTGGAAAAAAATCTTTAGACGCTTTAGGTGCTATGATTTGGCTCCGGTAAGAACACCTTATGATTCTAGTATGCATCTGACAAAAAACAAAGGTGAAAGTGTTTCACAAGAAGAATATGCTAAAATAATAGGAAGTGTTATGTATTTGATGAATTATACTCGACCTGACATTACTTATGCTGTGAGTCGTTTAAGTCGTTATACACATAATCCTAGTAATGATCATTGGATTGCACTTTATCGTTTAATGAAATATTTGAGAGGCACCATGGACTGGAGTCTTCATTATAGTAAATTTCCTGCTGTTTTAGAGGGATTTTGTGATGCTAACTGGGTGTCTGATAATGATGAAGTGTGCTCTACCAGTGGTTATGTTTTTACTCTAGGAGGTGGAGCTATTTCTTGGAAGTCTGCTAAGCAATCGTGCGTAGCTAACTCTACTATGGAATCAGAATTTATTGCTCTTGAGTTGGCAGGTCAAGAAGCAGATTGGTTGAGAAATCTATTTGCAGAGCTTCCTATGTGGGGGGATTCTTCAGCTCCTATATCCCTACATTGCGACTCCCAAACGGCGATTGCAGTTGCTAAAAATAATGTCTACAATGGCAAGAAAAGACATATACGAGTCAGACATGGAGCTGTCAAGCAACTATTGAAGAATGGAGTTATATCATTGGACTTTGTGAGGTCGGAGAAAAACATAGCAGATCCGTTTACGAAAGGACTTTCCCGAAGTCTGGTGTTGGAAACATCAAAAGAAATGGGAGTGCGACCTTTGACGTGAAAGGAATATGGTGGATACCTATTGCAGGTCAAACTAAGCTGTACTACTTTATGTTCATTAGTTCACTTATGTTATGCACTATCTGATTGTCTAAACCATAGCCCGTTGGGGTGGTACGCCATGCTACTTGCTGTACTTGATGGTTTTATGTGGTGAATAAAGTTTTTTTTTTCCATAGCCATATTTGGTGGTCCTAGTATGAGACGGACTTGATGGAAATTATATGTTGTTTGAGGTTGAGCAATGGCTCTTAATGATTCAGGTGTGCTATTGAGAAGCAATAAAGAATGAATCACCTAAGTGAGAGTGGAGAATTGGCCATCTCCTATGCAAAACTTATTGTAGTTTTTCTAGAGCTCTCATGAATTCCCAAGGTAGTTGTGTTGGGCCATGGATTGTGAAATTAATTGTGGAGTTGTTTGGAATTTCTAAGGTCTGTTATGTGTTGTGGGGGCTTGCATCCGAGTTTATTCAGTTCAAGAATCTGATTCACTTTATAAACTCTTATGCTTCTCTGCTTCACTACGTATCAATTCAAAATCGAAAGATTATTGATACTTAAATGACAATTTTTTTTAGTGCTGAGTACTTTTCTTGTCTAGCTATTTGTGGGGGATTGTTGGAAATAGCTAGACTTTGGCCTTCTTTTCTCCATCCCACATCGGTTTTTATATCCTTATCTTTTCCATCAGATTTAGACGTTTAGATGTGTTTTATGGGCTGGTCTTTTGTAAATTTAATGGGCTGTTAGTGAAGCCCTACGAAAATCTTAACTCTCTCATCCTAACGCCGCATAGTAGTAAGGGTTTGTTATGGATGCCAACGTCTTTTTTTTTAGTTCCGCTTTTTGAGCAAACGTGTTAACGTCTTCTTCTGTGGTTATATATTTATTCTCCGTTGGTGATTTGGGGCAGTGAAAAAATCTGAGAAACTTTCCCTCATCTTCTTCTTCTCATTCTTTTACATTCTTGAGTCTTTGTTCCATTCAACTCCGAACCATCCTAGTTTGAGTGCGAACTTGAGGTGGTTGCTGTGTAAACCTTGGGGAGTGAATCGGCGTGTAGGACTTGCACTCCGTGGTCGGCCGAATTTCGCTTTCAAGGCAGTGGCCTTCATACCACGGCGCAGTGGCTTTTTCTTCCTTGTTTTCTGTGTTTTCTCTCTGTTTTGCAGGTTCACTTCGCTTGGGATTTTATTCAAACAGGTGGAGTGCACTCACATTCTGCTTTGCACTTCCGAATCTGGGCTTGATCTTTGATCATACAGTTAGTAGGCAGCGAATTGTTCCAACACTTGGGTATGGCTGGACTGTTGGAGTGTGAAAAGTGTAGCAGTTGGGAGGAGATGGGACGCCTTGCAGCTGGTCCTATTCTTCCCTTTCTCTTCTTTTCCTTTGTGCAGGCGGTAGAGTAGAAAAGTAGTAGAGGCGTAGGGTGTAAAGTGGTATGTGAGGGATTAAAAGTGTGATGTAATTTAATAAAATCCTTTAGTGTTGGTCGTCCTGTATTTGAAATACTGGTTTCGTGTTTTGCTAACATTGTTCATTCGCAGTCGAAACTGGTCGTTCTAATAATTAAATTAAATCCATAGATTTAATTTACTTAACAAGTCAGAAAAAAAAATACACGACTTTCCTAGCTATGTAAAATAAATAGGATTAGAAATCCATCTCAATCACATAAATAACATGACTTCGCTAAGTCAGTTATAACTTTGAATAATAAATATTCATCGACTAAAAGATTCACGTCGCGGTCCTAAATCACACGAAATTAAATGCATAAGCTCATATAATAACCTTGCCTCCATAATTCAGAGTCATAACTGAATTCATATAGCAATAAAAAGTGTTTCATTCACTAAAAAGAGATTAATAATCACGCATTATTGGATTTAAACTATAATAAAGGAACAGGTCGCTACACCAAACCCTGGATACGAAACGCGGCCAAACTAATACCAAATAATGTGATCCTCGCCGGTATTGGTATGAACTTTGCCGGACCGGTCGAACAAATACGCGCGGAAGGCTTTAGATTAACAACGAACTGGATAAATAAACGAAGTAACCAAGAAAGATGAAATATCCCAAAATATCTGAACCTAACCCACGAAATGATCTAGGCGAACGAATCCCTAAACCCCAACGTGTAGTTGATGCAGCCACTCGGGGACGATGAATGACACGCGATGAGGGATGGTGAACTCGCCGTTACGTCGATAAATGAACTCGTTCTTGGTACAATCAAGAAGAATTCGATAATCTCAAGAGAGAATACTTACAATTTTCATATATCAAAGTTAGGTAAAAATTCGTCCAACAATTAACAGCCATATATATAGGCAAAACTAATCCCTAATCTAAAGAAGGAAACAACGTAAAACAAAGGAAACTTAAAACAAGGAAACAACGAAAACTTGTTCAACAAGCTTGGTCAAATCTGGCGAGAAAGCCAGCTCTGAAAAATGCCCACTCTGGAAAATGCAAATTCTAATCTGGGACGCCAGCTCTGGAATATGCCAACTCTGCTCTGGAACGCCAGCTCTGGAACATGGTCTGCTCTAAACTTTAGTCAGCTCTGGAACGTCTGCTCTGCTCTGTAATTCCGCTCTGCTCTGCCATGCACTCCTCTGCTCTGCTATGTTTAGCTCTGCTCCGCCGTGTTTAGCTCTGCTCTTCTATGTTCAGCTCTCCTCTGTCATATTTAGCTCTTCTCTGCTATGTTTAGCTCTGCGCTGCCATGTTCAGCACTGCGCTGCCATGTTCAGCTTTGCTCTGCCATGTTTAGCTCTGCTATGCTATATTTACCCTGCTCTGCTCTGGTTTGGGAAAATGAAGAGGACTCCAGTTTCCAAAATCAAAACACTCCGCCCCCGTTTCTGCTGGCGTTGGCTGCCGCCGTGTTCTGTAAGTCAGGCGATTTACAATTGCCGTTCGGCCACGCCGTTGCCCGGGCTCGATAGGATAGGGCAGTGTCGCTGCTCGCGTAAAAACTAAGTTCTTATCTTGCATTGATTCTCACACAGCGATATGGTAAAAAGCCTATGGACCTCTTCGCGTAAAAACACAGAACTTAAACTCTACCTATGTGAGCATGCTATGGTTATTCACGTTCGTCTATATTGTTATGAGTTGGAGATTCTCGTAGCCTATGAAAGATTATATGCTGCTGGCTCTACATGGACGTGACTGACTATGCATTTATTCTCTCGTAATGCATATGAACATGATTTCTGTGAGTGTGATTCACGTCAATAGAAGTAGCACCTGAGGTCGAGGGTTACCTTGATATATAGCGTGCTTTGGTTGGGTAATGAATGAACGATCCCTCCCTCACTTCTTCAAGTGTCGAGGTGTTAGCTGGAGAATGATTTACAGGTGCTGTTCTTCAATAAATTCAGGTGGAAAAATATGGAGAAAGGTGGGAAATAAAGCTAAGTCTCACCTTGAATGTGGGTAGAGCAATGAATGCAAGGCAATGGCAGTTTCTCCTACTCCTTGGTGGGTTTCTCGTTTCAAAATGGGAGAGAATGAAGTTCTTGCTTGCTGCAATGAGATTAACAAGGAAGGATTGTTGGCTGCAAGGTTGGAGTATGTCAGGGATTGGCATGGTTGTAGTGTGGTTGATTGACAGCATAGGTGTACTTGGGTATGGCTGGACTTTTGGAGTGTGAAAAGTGCAGCAGTTGGGAGGAGATGGGACGCCTTGCAGCTGCTCCTATTCTTCCCTCTCTCTTCTTTTCCTTTGTGCAGGCGATAGAGTAGAAAAGTAGTAGAGGCGTAGGGTGTAAAGTGGTATGTGAGGGATTAAAAGTGTGATGTGATTTAATAAAATCCTTCAGTGTTGGTCGTCCTGTATTTGAAATACTGGTTATGTCTTTTGCTAACATCGTTCATTCGCAGTCGAAATTGTTCGTTCTAATAATTAAATTAAATATTTAATTTACATAACAAGTCGGAAAAAAAATACACGACTTTCGTAGCTATGTAAAATAAATAGGATTAGAAATCCATCTCGATCACATAAATAACATGACTTCGCTAAGTCAGTTATAACTTTGAATAATAAATATTCATCGACTAAAAGATTCACGTCGAGGTCTTAAATCACGCAAAATTAAATGACTAGGCTCATATAATAACCTTGCCTCCAATAATATATAATTCAGAGTCATAACTAAATTCATATAGCAATAAAAAATGTCTCATTCGCTAAAAAAGAGATTAATTATCACGCATTACTAGATTTAAACTATAATAAAGGAGCGGGTCGCTACAACAAACCCTGGATATGAAACACGGCCAAACTGATACCAAATGATGCGATCCTCGCCGGCATTGGTATGAACTTTGTCGGACCGGTCAAACAAATACGTGCGGAAGGCTTTAGATTAACAACGAACTGGATAAATAAACGAAGTAACTAAGAAAGATGGAATATCCTAAAATATCTGAACCTAACCCACGAAATGATCTAGGCGAACGAATCCCTAAACCCCAACGTGTAGTTGATGCAGCCACTCGGGGACGATGAATGACACGGGACGAGGGATGGTGAACTCGCCGTTACGTAGATAAATGAACTCGTTCTTGGCACAATCAAGAAGAATTCGATAATCTCAAGAGAGAATACTCACAATTTTCATATATCAAAGTTAGGTAAAAATTCGTCCAACAATTAACATCCATATATATAGGCAAAACTAAACCTTAATCTAAAGAAGGAAACAAAGTAAAACAAAGGAAACTTAAAACAAGGAAACAACGAAAACTTGTTCAACAAGCTTGGTCAAATCTGGCGAGAAAGCCAGCTCTAGAAAACACCCACTCTGGAAAATGTAAATTCTACTCTGGGACGCCAGCTCTGGAACATGCCAACTCTGCTCTGGAATGCCAGTTCTGGAACATGGTCTACTCTGAACTTTCGTCAGCTCTGAAACTTAGCTATGCTCTGGATCGTCAGCTCTGTTCCGTAATTCCGCACTGCTCTGCCATGCTCTCCTCTGCTCTGCCATGTTTAGCTCTGCTCTGCCATGTTTAGCTCTCATCTGTCATATTTAGCTCTACTCTGACATGTTTAGCTTTAGGCTGCCATGTTCAGCTCTGCACTGTCATATTTAGCTCTGGTCTGCCATGTTCAGTTCTGCGCTGCCATGTTTAGCTCTGCTCTGCCATGTTCACTCTGCTCTGCTCTGGTTTGGGAAAACAAAGAGGGCTCCGGTTTCCAAAATCAAAACTCTCCGCCCCCGTTTCCGCCGGCGATGGCTGCCGCCGCGTTCTGTAAGTTTGGAGATTTACAGTTGTCGTTCGGCCACGCCGTTGCCCGGGGCTCGATAGGGTAGGGCAGCGTCGCTCGTCGCATAGAAACTAAGTTCTTATCTCGCCTTGATTCTCACACAGCGATATGGTAAAAAGCCTATGGACCTCTTCGCGTAAAAACACAGAACTTAAACTCTACCTATGTGAGCATGCTATGGTTATTCACGTTCGTTTATATTGTTATGAGTTGGAGATTCTCGTAGCCTATGAAAGATTATATGCTGCTGGCTCTACATGGACGTGACTGACTATGCATTTATTCTATCGTAATGCATATGAACATGATTTCTGTGAGTGTGATTCACGTCAATAGAAGTAGCAACTGAGGTCAAGGGTTACCTTGATATATAGCGTGCTTTGGTTGGGTAATGAACGAACGATCCCTCCCTCACTTCTTCAAGTGTCGAGGTGTTAGCTGGAGAATGATTTACAGGTGTTGTTCTTCAATAAACACAGGTGGAAAAATATGGAGAAAGGTGGGAAATAAAGCTAAGTCTCACCTTGAATGTGGGCAGAGCAATGAATGCAAGGCAATGGCAGTTTCTCCTGCTCTTTGGTGGGTTTCTCATTTCAAAATGGGAGAGAATGAAGTTCTTGCTTCCTGCAATGAGATTAACAAGGAAGGATTGTTGGCTGCAAGGTTGGAGTATGTAAGGGATTGGCATGGTTGTAGTGTGGTTGATTGACAGCATAGGTGTACTTGGGTATGGCTGGACTTTTGGAGTGTGAAAAGTGCAGCAGTTGGGAGGAGATGGGACGCCTTGCAGCTGCTCCTATTCTTCCCTCTCTCTTCTTTTCCTTTGTGCAGGCGGTAGAGTAGAAAAGTTGTAGAGGCGTAGGGTGTAAAGTGGTATGTGAGGGATTAAAAGTGTGATGTGATTTAATAAAATCCTTCAGTGTTGGTCGTCCTGTATTTGAAATACTAGTTTCGTCTTTTGCTAACATCGTTCATTCGCAGTCGAAATTGGTCGTTGTAATAATTAAATTAAATCCATAGATTTAATTTACGTAACAAGTCAAAAAAAAATACACGACTTTCGTAGCTATGTAAAATAAATAGGATTAGAAATCCATCTCGATCACATAAATAACATGATTTCGCTATGTCAGTTATAACTTTGAATAATAAATATTCATCAACTAAAAGATTCACGACGCGGTCTTAAGTCACGCAAAATTAAAGGCATAAGCTCATATAATAACCTTGCCTCCAATAATATATAATTCAAAGTCATAACTGAATTCATATTGTTAGGTCCTGAGGGTCTCGAATAGGTGTATGGGGGGGGGAATACACCTATAGGTTATTTTTAAATCAATCTGCCGACCTCAATCAGAGGGATCTCAGTCAGAGATCAAAACGAAACTTTACAAGCAAACAAAGACTCATGTTTTACTGAAATCAGTTTTGACCAAACAGGGTTGACGACTGATACTGAAGGCTCTTCAGTAAAGAGTTATCAGTTAAGTTGCTGGAACTTAACTGATGCAAGGAAGGGCTTCAGTCGTGTTTGCTAAAACAGAGATGATAGCACTCTTCCTGACTATCGAAAGATAGATCAGTCAGACTGATATCATACGCAGCGGAAATTAAACTTAGTTTTGAAATAGCCTCGGTGGAGCAAATTGTTGGTTAAGGTTTCTCTTTGCAGCTAATCAATATTCAATTTTATCAATTGAAATAACACAAGTAAGAATGTAAAACTGAAAGCTGTAAACAACACAGAGACTTTTACGTGGTTCGGAAAAACCCTTTCCTACATCCACGGTTGGTTGATCAGACCAACAATCCACTCCGCAAGTGCCTAACAGGTGCACTGCAAACCGAACCGTGTGCTTGCCGGGTGCACACAACCGTACACTGAAGATAACCCTTCTCCAGTACCCGCGCTTCACTCGCGTAGGATTTCCCTTGCTTAACACAACTCGTGCTAAGACTTCCCAGAGTCAGAAAAACCCTTCTGACCTCCGAATCACTCAAAACACTCTTATGGGGGGGAGGTTTGAATGAGTGCCAACTATACATACAAAGAACAAGTTCTTTGAAGCAAGTTTGACCTTTGACTTCTGGGTAAACAGATATATGCCTAGGGTCTAAGAGAATGTATGTAATCAGCAGTGACTGATTTGGCTTTGGAATTCTTTTCTTCGATTCAAGCTATGAGGAGTTTAAGCTTAAGGCTGAGTAGCAATTTCGGCAGAGCTTCAGCTTATGTTGTTGAATCGGTGAAGATTGAAGTGATCCTCGAGCGCTATTTGTAGGAGAACTCTTGAATAGATCCGTTGGTGTAAATCATCCTCAAGATTTCTTCCATTGGAGAGCAATTCGAATTTGGGCTGAGGCTTCAATCTTCGAGGTTCCTTGTCTGGGTGGAAACGGCTCTCTTTGATGGACAGGAGATGTGACGTCTCTGAAAAGTAACCACCAGATAGGAATGACCTCTGCAGAGATAAGATCCTGAGATCTCTGCATTTAATGCGGCTGTACTTGTGCGTACGTGGCTTCCTCTGAACGTTAGAAGATCAGTCCGAGGAGGAATGTTCAACTGATACTTGACTTTAGTATCAGTCCTTTGCGCGCATTAAGTAATCAGTCTTCAACTGATTCTTCAACTGATACTTCAGTTGGGATCTACAGTCTTCAGTCCTTCGTTCTTCAGTCTTCAGTCTTCAACACCGCACACTAAACTAGAAACGAACTCTAACACTTGAGTTCAAAACAATTCTAGTCTATTACAATTAAGTCCTATGATTTTTGGTATCATCAAAACAAGGGTTAGGATATTCAACAAGGTTCCCAACACATATAGCAATAAAAAGTGTTTCATTCACTAAAAAGAGATTAATAATCATGCATAACTGGATTTAAACTATAATAAATGAGCGGGTCGCTACACCAAACCCTGGATACGAAACGCAGCCAAACTGCTACCAAATGATGTGATCCTCGCCGGTATTGGTATGAACTTTGCCGGACCGGTCAAACAAATACGCGCGGAAGGCTTTAGATTAACAACGAACTGGAAAAATAAACGAAGTAACAAAGAAAGATGGAATATCCCAAAATATTTGAACCTAACCCACGAAATGATCTAGGCGAACGAATCCCTAAACCCCAACGTGTAGTTGATGCAGCCAATCGGGGACGACAAATGACACGTGACGAGGGATGGTGAACTCGCCGTTACGTCGATAAATGAACTCGTTCTTGGCACAATCAAGAAGAATTCGATAACCTCAAGAGCGAATACTCATAATTTTCATGTATCAAAGTTAGGTAAAAATTCGTCCAACAATTAACAGCCATATATATAGGCAAAACTAAACCCTAATCTAAAGAAGGAAACAACGTAAAACAAAGGATACTTAAAACAAGGAAACAACGAAAACTTGTTCAACAAGCTTGGTCAAATCTGCCGACAAAGCCAGCTCTGGAAAACGCCCACTCTAGAAAATGCGAATTCTACTCTGGGACGCCAGCTCTGGAACATGCCAACGCTGCTCTGGAATGCCAGCTCTAGATCATGGTCTGTGCTCTGGACTTTAGTCAGCTCTAACTTAGCTATGCTCTGGAACGTCCGCTCTACTCTGTAATTCCGCTCTGCTCTGCCATGCTCTACTCTACTCTTCCATGTTTAGCTCTGCTCTTCCATGTTTAGCTCTGCTCTACCGTGTTTAGCTCTGCTCTTCCATGTTCAGCTCTCCTCGGTCATATTTTGCTCTGCTCTTCCATGTTTAGCTCTAGGCTGCCACGTTCAGCTCTGCACTGTCTTATTTAGCTCTGCTCTGCCATGTTCAGCTCTGCGCTGCAGCTCTGCTCTGTCATATTTAGCTCTCCTCTGCCATGTTTAGCTCTGCACTGCCATGTTCAGCTCTGCTCTGCCATGTTTAGCTCTGCTCTGCCATGTTCACTCTGCTCTGCTCTGGTCTGGGAAAACGAAGAGGACTCCAGTTTCCAAAAATCAAAACTCTCCGCCCCCGTTGGCTGCCGCCGCGTTCTGTAAGTCTGGCGATTTACAGTTGCCGTTCGGCCATGCCTCTTGCCCGGGGCTCGATAGGATAGGGCAGCGTCGCTCGTCGCGTAAAAACTAAGTTTTTATCTCGCCTTGATTCTCACACAGCGATATGGTAAAAAGCCTATGGACCTCTTCGCGTAAAAACACAAAACTTAAACTCGTTGGGACTTTCACAGTTCGTTGTCCATCCAACGGTGAAAGCTGAGCGGGATACAGTTCAGAAGATCTGAGCTGGAGTCAGATTTTCGCAGGAAATCAAGTTCTGGCAGTTTCGGGAGAACGACCATAACTTCCTCCACAGAACTCCGATTCAGGCTAAACAGGTAGCCACGGAAAGCTCTCTCGAAGATGAAGAAGTCATATTTCTAGGCAAAATACGATTTGAGGACGTTTGAGGCTTCAAACGAAGGCTTGAAGCTGACTGGTCTGTTCAGCTGCGAGTTTGACGAATTCTTCTGAATTCTTCAGGTATTTCTGAACTCCAACGTGCAAGCACTTAAATTCATAGGGGCATGTTAGGGATTAATCGTTGTATGATAAATTAATAATAATCCAAGAAACGATCTTCAGGCAAATCGAGTATTAATTCAGTTTAATATTCCTTCAAAAAAGCCTATGGACCTCTTCGCGTAAAAACACAGAACTTAAACTCTACCTATGTGAGCATGCTATGGTTATTCACATTCGTCTATATTGTTATGAGTTGGAGATTCTCGTAGCCTATGAAAGTTTATATGCTGCTCGCTCTACATGGACGTGACTGATTATGCATTTATTCTCTCGTAATGCATATGAACATGATTTCTGTGAGTGTGATTCACGTCAATAGAAGTAGCAACTGAGGTCGAGGGTTACCTTGATATATAGCGTGCTTTGGTAGGATAATGAACGAACGATCCCTCCCTCACTTCTTCAAGTGTCGAGGTGTTAGCTGGAGAATGATTTACAGGTGTTGTTCTTCAATAAACGCAGGTGGAAAAATATGGAGAAAGGTGGGAAATAAAGCTAAGTCTCACCTTGAATGTGGGCAGAGCAATAAATGCAAGGCAATGGCAGTTTCTCCTGCTCCTTGGTGTGTTTCTCGTTTCAAAATGGGAGAGAATGAAGTTCTTGCTTGCTGCAATGAGATTAACAAGGAAGGATTGTTGGCTGCAAGGTTGGAGTATGTCAGGGATTGGCATGGTTGTAGTGTGGCTGATTGAAAGCGTAGGTGTACTTGGGTATGGCTGGACTGTTGGTGTGTGAAAAGTGCAGCAGTTGGGAGGAGATGGGACGCCTTGCAGCTGCTCCTATTCTTCCCTCTCTCTTCTTTTGCTTTGTGCAGGCGGTAGAGTAGAAAAGTAGTAAAGGAGTAGGGTGTAAAGTGGTATGTGAGGGATTAAAAGTGTGATGTGATTTAATAAAATCCTTCAGTGTTGGTCGTCCTGTATTTGAAATGTTGGTTTCATGTTTTGCTAACATCGTTCATTCGCAGTCGAAACTGGTCGTTCTAATAATTAAATTAAATTAAATCCATCGATTTAATTTACTTAATAAGTCGGAAAAAAATACACGACTTTCGTAGCTATGTAAAATAAATAGGATTAGAAATCCATCTCGATCACATAAATAACATGACTTCGCTAAGTCAGTTATAACTTTGAATAATAAATATTCATCGACTAAAAGATTCAAGTCGCGGTCTTAAATAACGCGAAATTAAATGCATAGGCTCATATAATAACCTTGCCTCCAATAATATATAATTCAGAGTCATAACTAAATTCATATAGCAATAAAAAATGTTTCATTCGCTAAAAAAGAGATTAATTATCACGCATTACTGGATTTAAACTATAATAAAGGAGCGGGTCGCTACACCAAACCCTGGATACGAAACGCGGCCAAACTGATACCAAATGATGTGATCCTCACCGGTATTGGTATGAACTTTGCCGGACCGGTCAAACAAATACGCGCGGAAGGCTTTAGATTAACAACGAACTGGAAAAATAAACGAAGTAACAAAGAAATATGGAATATCCCAAAATATCTGAACCTAACCCACAAAATGATCTAGGCAAACGAATCCCTAAACCCCAACGTGTAGTTGATGCAGCCATTCGGGGACGATGAATGACACGCGACGAGGGATGGTGAATTCGCCGTTACGTTGATAAATGAAATCATTCTTGGTACAATCAAGAAGAATTCGATAATCTCAAGAGAGAAAACTCACAATTTTCATATATCAAAGTTAGGTAAAAATTTGTCCAACAATTAACAGCCATATATAGGCAAAACTAAACCCTAATCTAAAGAAGGAAACAACTAAAACAAAGGAAACTTAAAACAAGGAAACAACGAAAAGTTGTTCAACAAGCTTGGTCAAATCTGGCGAGAAAGCCAGCTCTGGAAAACGCCCGCTCTGGAAAATGCGAATTCTACTCTCGTACGCTAGCTCTGGAACATGTCAACTCTGCTCTGGAACGCCAGCTCTGGAACATGGTCTGCTCTAAAACTTAGCTCTCCTCTGGAACGTCAGCTCTGCTCTGTAATTCCGCTCTGCTCTGAACGTCCGCTCTTCTCTGATCGTAAGCTCTGCTCTGTAATTTCGCTCTGCTCTGAACGTCCGCTCTGCTCTGGACCGTTTGCTCTGCTCTGACAGTCTGGAAGTTTGCTCTGTTCTGGACTTCAGCTCTGCTCTGGCTATGGAAGTCTGCTCTGCTCTGGCATGTTTGCTCTGCTCTGAAGACCTTCTCTGCTCTGGCACAAAGACTTCAGCTCTGGCGAGCTTGGCTCTGTTCTGGCGCGTTCAACTCTGTTCTGGCGTGAGATTGGCTCTGCTCGGGCTGCATCAGGGTGGTGGCGCCGCGAGAAATAGGGCGCATACCCTAGTGAGGTGTGAGGTCGGCGGCGCGAGATCTGGGGAAGAACATTTTTTGAGGGAAAAGAAGTCGACGACGGCGATGGATGTTGGGGAAAAAAGAAGAACGGTGCGAGGTTTGTGGTGGACGGCGGCGGTGGAGGTATGGGGAGAAGAAGAATTTCTGGAATGATGCGAGGTCTGCGGACGGCGACGGTGGAGAATTCTGGATTGATGCGAGCCTAAAATTGAAGATGACGAAGAGTTCCAGAGCTGACTAAGCCTTGCCAGAGTGCAGAGCTTCCAGAGGCAGCTCTGCCGACTCTGCTCTGCTGACTCCCCTACTACGTGCCACATTAGCTCGGTATTACCACGTAGGTTACAGGTCAACTTGGTATTACCACGTAAGCAACACGTCAGCTCGAAGCTTCACCGGAGCAAAAAAACATGGAAAAATTGTTCAACCCCTTAAGTTCAGGGAATTTTTGATAAAAAAAAAAGTTCATGGCGAACTTGGAAATCGGCCCAAAGTTCATGATTTTTCGCGTAATTAACCCAAATCAGATCATAAGTTATTAATCAACATCATTCAGCTGAAAATGAAGTTAGTTGGATCCTCGGAGTAGCATTCTACACCGTCTCATCTCAAATTGTATTTACAATACACTAATTTACACAACTGAGAGCCAAAGTAAGCAGAGATCATGTAAATGCATATAAAGCAAGAGTGTATAGATCAATACAAGTATGAACAAGGCAAAATGAACCTTTCATAATGCTACAAGTTCCTAAGCTGCCTCCTCTAGGTTTGGTGTGCAAACTAATCACAAAACACAACTTCAAAACTGCCACATTTCCTACTAAAAATACATCTTTTAGTACTAATACATAAGTAATTATCATAGTCGTAATAAAAAAAAACTGCGCAAGCATGTTCACAAGCATCTATTAATGCACTAATGCAAACATCTTAATGCACTAATGCAGCTACAAATTCAAGAAAAGACATAAACAACTAACCACGTATATAAGGCATAAAAATTTAAAAGACTGGATAATTCGAATAAATGTTTAATGAAAAATCAAAAGTCAGCTTCTTTCCATTCAATTCAAATCTCTCGAGACTGGATAGTTTTACTCTTGCCCGGCTTCTTTCCATTCAAATATCCTGAGACACATTCCTTGATAGTTATTCCTTGATAGTTTTACTCTTGCGCATTTTCTTCCCCTCACTGTCCATCTTCTTGCTCTTCTTGTTCTCATCATCACTCTTGCGTCTTTTCTTCCCCACACTCTCCGTCTTCTTCTTGCTCCTTTTCTTCCCCTCACTCTCCGTCTTCTTTTTTTCATCATCATCACTAATACCCTTCTTCTGCAGAAATTCAGCAACCTCGCTCTCATCTAAATCATCAACATCACTATCCACATCCTCACCAGCATCCATATATCGAACCTCATGAATCCTCCCCTTCTGCTTCTGCTTCTTCTTCCCACTCTTAGCATTGTCATTATCACTAATTTCAGTCACCTCACCTCCCTCTTCCTTTTTGTCCTTCAATCCCTCAATCTTCAACCTGACATCCGGCATGGCCTGGTGGTGAAACGTAATCGAGTGGGTATAGATTTTATCGGTGAATTGTGATAGAATGATGAAATATACCTAGTGTTGCTTGAAGATTGAGAGAAGAGAATGAGGTTGAAAGCTTGAGAGGAAAAGTGCTGTTGTATTTCGAGAGTAAAGATAACGTAAAATTACAAGGAGCACATAGGCCACTATTTATAGATTACACGTAGAGGGTAAAATGGTAAATTCAGCATTGGAGCATGCGTCTTGCGTGGTCAAGGGCATAATAGTAAAATCGCCTTCACGCGGGAGACTTCCCCGCGTTTCCGATGATTCCTCTGGTGAAGACCATTCCTCTGGCGAGAGCGACTTCTCTGGTGTAAGTTGTTCCTCTGGTAAGATCCATCCCTCTGACTCTTCCGCGAGAGCCCGTTCCTCTGGCGAGTGTGATTCCTCTGGCGAGTGTGTCTCCTCTGGCGAAAACCATCTCGCTGCATCCCGCGATTCCCCTGGTAAAGTCATTCCTCTGTTCTGCATATATTACTCCTCATCATCATCACCTGGTAAATCGGCAAAGCCACCGAATCAGAGAACTTCAAGTGCAAGCTCCTCACACCATCTCATTTCTTCGGCACCCTCTCAATAACTCCCTTGATGGCGTCCAACATATTCTCCACAATCTCATCCTTCTCCATCTCCACCTTACCAACCTTGAGCACGGAATAGGTCCCCGTCCCAATAAACAACAAAGCAATCCCTAAAACCCTCTCCACCTGCAACTTTAAATTCTTTTTTCCCAAATCCACCCCTAAAGGCAGCTTCTGTTTCTTGAAGAACTCCTTCCCTATCAACTTAGGCAACAAATGAACAACCCTTTTATCAACCAAGAATATGTCGTAGCTATTGCAAAGCTTCCTCCTTGCCTCGAAGGGCTTGTAGTTCGCCCTCAGCTTCGACAACTTTATCACTTTTGAAATCTGTATGTTCTGAGATTTAATCAATTTTTTGATTTCATCCGACGGCGGCGGCGTCGTTCGCGGCCGATCGTCCACGATTAAACATACCTCCGAGTTGACGACGTCCAAAACGGGGTTTGGAAGCGGGATTCTGTAGGGATTCGTGCGAGGGTTTGATGGGATTTTCTTTCGGGTGAGGTTAAGGGAGAAATAATCATCTTGCGGCAGTAATTGGGGCTTCTCGTTGACGGATTGGGCGGCTTTGTGTTTCAACAGAGCGCTTACGCCGGCGTCTATGGCGGGCTTACTCACCCTTGAAGGTGTGGCGGCGGCGACGGGTTCTGCGTTGGAAGACATTGGCGTGGAGAATTAAGGTAGAACGAAAAGTAAGGTTTTAGCGAAGTGACGGAGAGCTAAAATAAATTCTATAGTATTAATACTACCCAAACAACAATATATTAATATGGGTGATTCTATTCATAACCCTCATTTTACTCTCTATAGCCCCTATTTTAAAATAATAATATAAAATAATTATAAATTTACAATTTTGTCCTACTGCCATAGAACCTCTGCAAATTACTCATTGAAACCAGTTTCATTCCTAGGCAACGTGAATCGATTGGCATATCAAGCTTGGCCATGCTCAGTTTTTTCGTGATTCGAACTTTCTATAGATATAATTATCAGCTTTCTAAAATTTTCAATTATGAAAAAAACTATGTTTAGTGGATTGAAGTCATGGGATATTAATGAAGAAAAACTATATAAGAAGAAAATGAAGAAAACATCTTGCATTCTCGTTACAATAGCTGTGATGGTGAAGACATTCAAAGAATGAGTGGATCTAGAATAAGTGAGAGCGCAAATTAGATGTCGGGAGATTGATGAGCAAAATGTTGCAACTACTAACGCTATGTTCGGATCGAAATTCGAATACGTACCATGATATTGATATCGAAATTGGTTGAGTAATTTGGTCAAACAGGTGGTGGGTGTGAATGGATTTTCATTTGGAAGAACACAGAAAAAAAAAAAACTTTGTCGATGGTGCGGTGGAGTTGAGTTGAAAATCTAAAAAATTGTCTTGTTCGGACATTGATTGATATTGTATATTATATGGATGATTTGTGCTCCATTGTTCTACTACTATCGTGTATGAATCAATCGAGAATTTGTCTTCATTTTTTTGATAAATGTGATGTGATAACCAAAATAAAGAGCAGGATCAGAAAAAAGATAAGAGTCGAAAATGAGAAAAGAAGAGGTCTAACACTTGAAGAGCATACCATTCTTCAGAATTTTGGTGGCTAAGGTGACGTCAAAAACGAAAAAAATATGAGACGACGGATAAAACAGTCTACATATAAATATTTTAAATATTTTATAAAATAAGAGGCTATAATGAGTAAAATGGGGGCTATGAATAGAATTACCCTATTAATATTGGGCTCGCCCTCTCATGAAACAAGATATTGGGCTTCGGTAAAAAAAATTCAAAGGCTCAGTTAGTATTTATTGGCAAATCACTCGCCAGAGCTAACCTTGCCGTGAGCCCTGCCAGAGTGCAGCTCTACCAACTCTGCCAGAGTTCAGCGCTACTAGCTCTGCCAAAGTGAAGCGCTACTAGAGACAGCTCTGCCAGAGTGCAACGTTCCCAGAGCCAGCCCCTGCCAGAGTGCAGCGTTCCCAGAGCCAGCCCTGCCAGAGTGCATCTCTACCAGCTCTGCCAAATTGCAGCGCTACCAGCTCTGCCAAAGTGCAGTGTAGCGACCCGCTCTTTTATCAGTATTTAATTTCAGTTTTGCGTGTTTAGTTGTCTATCTTCCAGTACATGAAGCACCTTATGTTCTCAGCTATGTTTCTGAATTACGTATCTTGGTGACAGAGTCACTACGCTAGCAGTATGCTTTATTTACCTTCGTGTGTTTAAGACCGCGATGAGAATCTTTGAGTTGAGGAATGATTATTTTTACTCGAGGTTATAACCAACTTAGCTAAGTTGTGTTATTTATCAAGATGGAGTTTATTTCACATGGTTGCTCAAGTCGTGAATTAATTCCGACTTTGAGGCTAATTAAATCTACGGATTTAATTTATGTATTAGAACCACGAGCTAATTGAATCTACGGATTTAATTTAAGTATTAGAATGACGAGCTACTTGAATCTACGGATTTAATTTAGCATTATCGATGATAGCAAGCACGAAACCAGTATTTTTAATACTGAGAGTGACCGACACTGAAGGATTTTATTTAGATCTTCTCTTAGATCACTTCACCACTCACGCCACCCAATCCCAACACTTGCCAACGCTACAAGTAAAGAAAAGAAGGAAAAATGGAGAAAAGGAAAAGTGGAAAAGGTGCTGCAGCTATGCCCATTGGCTGGGCAGCCAAAGGGCTGCCTGCTGCACCTCTCTCCCACACCACGCCACCTCCACGCCAGAGCAGCAGCAGCCCCTCCCATAGGCTGAGCAGCCGAAGAGCCACACTCCACCTCCACAGCACGGCAGCAATAGCAGCAGCAGCCCTCCATTGGGCGAGCAGCTGAAAAGCCTTCCCTACTCCACGCTAGGCAGGGCTACAGCCGAAGCTCTCCCCCTTAGGCACTCAAGTGCACCTACCAAGCTCCTATATAAACTCTCCTTCAACCCCTTTGTGCCACTCCTTTTCTCTTGTTCGGCACTCTGAATATTCAGCAGCAACAGCAAGAGCTTCACCTCTCTCGACGCCTTGCACCTCGACGATCGAAAACGCGAAGGAGAAACCATCGTTTTTACCCGACCAAAGCACGCGACATCAAGGTAACTCTCGACCTCTCCTTTCAGCATGAATCACACGCTCATAGAAAGCATGTTTTAGGCTCTAGTTACGAACGAACACAAGAAGCATGTTAAGTCACTTCTCCGGTAGAACCCACGACTTGAAACCTGGATTAAACGACGAGAACTTTAGCTTTAAGCGTAGATGAACTTGAACAAGCACAGCATGCTCACCTAGGTATAGATTTAGGCCGGTATACGAGTGAGAATCGAGGCGAGAAAGGGTGAAGAACTCTGGTTTTGGATACTGGAAGCCCTCGTCGTTCTGCCCAGAAATACCAGAGCAGAGCTGGAAATACCAGAGCAGAGCTGGAATTGCCAGAGCAGAGCTGGAAATTCCAGAACAGAGCTGGAATTGCCAGAGCAGAGCTGGAAATTCCAGAGCAGAGCTGGAATTGCCAGAGCAGAACTAGGAAACGCCAGAGCAGACTAGAAAATACCAGAGCAGAGCTGGGGAATTCCAGAGCAGAGCTGGAATGCCAGAGCAGAGCTAGAATTGCCAGAGCAGAGCTGGAATTGCCAGAGCAGAACTGGAAATTCCAGAGCAGAGCTGGAAATTCCAGAGCAGAGCTGGAAATTCCAGAGCAGAGCTGGAATTGCCAGAGCAGAGCTGGAAATTCCAAAGCAGAGCTGGAATTCCATAGCAGAGCCGAACATCCAGAGCTGACTTTCGGAGGCCAGAGCTGACTTTCCAGAGCTAAGTCGCCAGAGCTGACTTTCGGAGGCAGAGCTGACTTTCCAGAGCTAAGTCGCAGAGCTGACTTTCGGAGGCCAGAGCTGACTTTTCAGAGCTAACTCAGCTAGAGCTAACTTAGAAGCCAGAGCTGATTTCCAGAGCAGAGAGCGAAGAGACAGAGCAGATCGCGCGCGAGAGAGAGAGAGAGATAAGAACTTAGGGTGTTCGAGTTTTATTCTTTTTCCCTTTGCCTACACGAAGGGGGAATTATGTTTAAGTGGCAGTTTAGAACACCCTAATGAGAACGAATCAATATAGTTAATTACTTGACTTCATAAGACGAAACTTAGTTGGTTTAAATTGTTTTTAATAACAAGGACTAGTGATAAAGTTTCCCTAAGTATTTTCTCAGTAATAAAAAGGGAATATGAGTCATGCATATTCATTATACGCATTCTCATTTATTTGAGAATTTTCATCGAGCTAAGGTTTGACCTTATGTTCTCGCATTAAAGGTTAAGCGCAAGAGTAAGAGCTAGTCAGGAGTCACTAAGTTATGACAAAGGTTTGCTTATCAGGTGGGCATTACTTTCATATATATATCAAATGAGTTTAAATGTTACGTTCAAGCAAGTTATTTCATGACAAAATCTTTGAGTTAAAGTTATTTCAAGTATTGTCTTGCCATAAAATGTTTCAATTTTAGGATGATATCTATCTGCTTTGGCTTTGCCAATGATGTAATCGAATTCGGGTCTTGAGCAGTTGATAGCTATCCTGCCTTGACTAGTGTACACGAGAGACCGTGAGTCATCTAGCGGGTTGGCCGGTCAAGTGTCCGTGAGAGGTGGCCACCTCTCCGACACATAGTTCCAGATATGATAGATGACGAGAGAACTTAGTCTGCGCAGACGAGCTTTAAGTATCACGAAAGAATTTAGTAAGCTTGGGCCTTTTTCACGAAAACTCCCTTGCTGTACTGTTTATGATGGCATGACAATTTACAGTTTTATGAAGCATGTATTTTATACTTAGGCATACGTGCCCACTGAGTACTCTCGTACTCAGCCCTGCATATATTTCTAAATGTGCAGGTTGAGCAGTGGCTGATGAAGATGAAGTGACGAGTGGAGCTTTTGTCATAAGTTTATTAAATGAACTCTTGGATACATGTCTCCATACATGTAGTTCAGATTTGTTAATCCGCTGCGTACTCCCGAGTTTTATGTCTTTTAAGTCAAGTCGGATTCATCCGAGTGTACAAGTTATTCGAGCCCTTATGATTAAACAACAATTCTTTATAAATTTCCGTTGCGTATTCTTCAGTAATAAGCCCTTTTGATTTAAGTCGGATCCATCCGAACTTACTAGTTATTTGAATCATCGTGGCTAAACGTAAGTTATATTATAAATGTTTCCCCTTCACTGTCAATGATTGAGTCCGACCCTTCATTAATTATTCACGCCCCTTTCTATCCCCGCTTCTAATCTCCCTTCCTTGGTCACGGTTTCCCGGCTTAGTTATCCTTAATTAAGGTCCGGGTCGCGACAGAGTGGTATCAGAGCAGTTCGTTTGCTCTGAATCCAAGAGTTACCCAGTTAGTCCTAAATTTTATATTAGTTTGGAAGAGTCAGTCGATAAAAGCTCAGCACTTCATCACATCGTCATGCTCAACGAGAAAGAAGATGGTAATGATTTTCAAACGTTGAAAAGTTCACGTTTCATGCGAATGTACTGATGCTTACATTCGAGATATATGCTTTATTGATTGATTAGATATCTCAATGAACTTAGATGCGTTAAGAATGCATGATCACTGTTACGAGAAGAACAGTAGAAACTAGAAACTCAGTTATCTTTCACTATAGCCATAGTGAAGAGCCAAGAAAGAGGAAGAAAATCAAATGTCACTTGAAGAGACACGAGAATCCAATGAGAATGTACGCAATAAGATGAAAAGAAGTGTGTCACACACGAGTAAGTGACACGAGCATAGTTCATTATTCGGGCTGTTCACACGTGACAGAATACCGAACCAACTATTGCTTTACCCGACCAGAACTTAGTTGAGACATTGCTCATAGCGATGAGAGTGACTTATGCATTTAGCTAGCGGTGGTGTGATGAGCTAATACTCATTTCAAACCCCTCAATTATCACCAGTTACGACATGAAGAGAACCTTCATGATTTATGTTCGAATTTCAGAGCTAGGCTCACAAGGGGTTATAACGCTTTGTGTATGATGTCATAATATTGCGATTAGAACTATTTGGCTTACAGTTTTAGATATTCGAAACCTTTCTGATTAAAGTTACCTATTACGTTACACGTGAGCTTGTTTTAGAACCCATGTTGATTACGATCACCTACTACGAATCGAAGGACGAGATGCGAGGGGAATGAGTTCCCGAAGATGGTTAAGAGTTCAATAAGAGTTAAAAGCATCGACAACGGATCGATATTGAAGTTAAGGAATTGGGATTCTAATGAGACACTGCGAGTATACTCAAGTTAAGTATACATACCTTAGACTATCAGAGACATCGCCCTTGTTAGAACGTATTGGATTAGACATTTAGTTTAGTAAGAAGAATGAAAGTGTTGACTAAGATCATTACATGCCTTAGCATTACGTATGGTGACACATATAACCTGTAAAGATGCTCAGAGAAACAAAATCCACTTCCTGATGGAAGGTATGATGATTAAGAAGGCCTTTAGCAAAGGCATGGGAGAGCGCTTCAAATTATATGGTTGCATTTCAAGCGCTATGAGAAGGAACACAAAGTACTAGAAGTACCACATTAAGATCATGTAGAGGAAGATTGTTGAGTAAGGTTGAGCCTACTTTTTTCACCTATAGAAGATGTTTAGGGATTGCACTAAATTAGGAGGCAGACTCCAAGTTTGAAAAGCTCTAGAATATTCTCAAGGACATGTTCAAGATGTTAAGGAGAAGTGGTGTTTTAGACCTAATATATCTTTTGCAGCCAATGAACAAGAGATTACCAAGTTCGGGAAAGTATTTTCGAGTGACTGAGAAGTAGCTGTGTCGGACCTGGCCAGTCCACATAGCCAAAATCTCAGTAGTCGTCATATATGGGTCTTTAAACCCATATATTTTAAACCTTCATCTGAAAAGCCAAACGGGTTCAGACTATTAGGTCATTTCGTTTCGACCTTTCAGTCAATTCATTTCTACCCTATGGTTATTTATTTTCAATTGTTAGGCAAATTATTGGAACACTTTGCCTAATTGCCAATTGTGATTTGAATCATTGCGATCCACTAGCTGTTGGTAGATTTTCTGTAACCCAAGGACAAACAGGTACTCATCAGATTAAATCAGTCAGACACGAATGCCCCGACCCAAGGGTCAAGCACGTGATGCTTTTAGACCATCCCGTATGTTCACGATCCAAAGCATGTGATCCACTAACAAGAGATGATCCTTAGCCCAGACTTGAACTATGAAGAAAAACCCTAAGTTTTTTTTAGTAGAGATATGCAAATTTCGGGACGAAATTTTTGTTAAGAGGGGTAGGATGTAGCGACCCGCTCTTTTATCAGTATTTAATTTCAGTTTTGCGTGTTTAGTTGTCTATCTGCCAGTACATGAAGCACCTTATGTTCTCAGCTATGTTTCTGAATTACGTATCTTGGTGACAGAGTCACTACGCTAGCAGTATGCTTTATTTACCTTCGTGTGTTTAAGACCGCGATGAGAATCTTTGAGTTGAGGAATGATTATTTTTACTCGAGGTTATAACCAACTTAGCTAAGTTGTGTTATTTATCAAGATGGAGTTTATTTCACATGGTTGCTCAAGTCGTGAATTAATTCCGACTTTGAGGCTAATTAAATCTACGAATTTAATTTATGTATTAGAACCACAAGCTAATTGAATCTACGGATTTAATTTAGGTATTAGAATGACGAGCTACTTGAATCTACGGATTTAATTTAGCATTATCGATGATAGCAAGCACGAAACCAGTATTTTTAATACTGAGAGTGACCGACACTGAAGGATTTTATTTAGATCTTCTCTTAGATCACTTCACCACTCACGCCACCCAATCCCAACACTTGCCAACGCTACAAGTAAAGAAAAGAAGGAAAAATGGAGAAAAGGAAAAGTGGAAAAGGTGCTGCAGCTATGCCCATTGGCTGGGCAGCCAAATGGCCGCCTGCTGCACCTCTCTCCCACACCACGCCACCTCCACGCCAGAGCAGCAGCAGCCCCTCCCATAGGCTGAGCAGCCGAAGAGCCACACTCCACCTCCACAGCACGGCAGCAACAGCAGCAGTAGCCCTCCATTGGGCGAGCAGCTGAAAAGCCTTCCCTACTCCACGCTAGGCAGGGCTACAGCCGAAGCTCTCCCCCTTAGGCACTCAAGTGCACCTACCAAGCTCCTATATAAACTCTCCTTCAACCCCTTTGTGCCACTCCTTTTCTCTTGTTCGGCACTCTGAATATTCAGCAGCAACAGCAAGAGCTTCACCTCTCTCGACGCCTTGCACCTCGACGATCGAAAATGCGAAGGAGAAACCATCGTTTTTACCCGACCAAAGCACGCGACATCAAGGTAACTCTCGACCTCTCCTTTCAGCATGAATCACACGCTCATAGAAAGCATGTTTTAGGCTCTAGTTACGAACGAACACAAGAAGCATGTTAAGTCACTTCTCCGGTAGAACCCACGACTTGAAACCTGGATTAAACGACGAGAACTTTAGCTTTAAGCGTAGATGAACTTGAACAAGCACAGCATGCTCACCTAGGTATAGATTTAGGCCGGTATACGAGTGAGAATCGAGGCGAGAAAGGGTGAAGAACTCTGGTTTTGGATACTGGAAGCCCTCGTCGTTCTGCCCAGAAATACCAGAGCAGAGCTGGAAATACCAGAGCAGAGCTGGAATTTCCAGAGCAGAGCTGGAATTGCCAGAGCAGAGCTGGAAATTCCAGAACAGAGCTGGAATTGCCAGAGCAGAGCTGGAAATTCCAGAGCAGAGCTGGAATTGCCAGAGCAGAACTAGGAAACGCCAGAGCAAACTAGAAAATACCAGAGCAGAGCTGGGGAATTCCAGAGCAGAGCTGGAATGCCAGAGCAGAGCTGGAATGCCAGAGCAGAGCTGGAATTGCCAGAGCAGAGCTGGAATTGCCAGAGCAGAGCTGGAAATTCCAGAGCAGAGCTGGAATTGCCAGAGCAGAGCTGGAAATTCCAGAGCAGAGCTGGAATTGCCAGAGCAGAGCTGGAAATTCCAGAGCAGAGCTGGAATTCCAGAGCAGAGCTGACCAGAGCAGAGCCGAACATCCAGAGCTGACTTTCGGAGGCCAGAGCTGACTTTCCAGAGCTAAGTCGCCAGAGCTAACTTTCGGAGGCAGAGCTGACTTTCCAGAGCTAAGTCGCCAGAGCTGACTTTCGGAGGCCAGAGCTGACTTTTCAGAGCTAACTCAGCCAGAGCTAACTTAGAAGACAGAGCTGATTTCCAGAGCAGAGAGCGAAGAGACAGAGCAGATCGCGCGCGAGAGAGAGAGAGATAAGAACTTAGGGTGTTCGAGTTTTATTCTTTTTCCCTTTGCCTACACGAAGGGGGAATTATGTTTAAGTGGCAGTTTAGAACACCCTAATGAGAACGAATCAATATAGTTAATTACTTGACTTCATAAGACGAAACCTAGTTGGTTTAAATTGTTTTTAATAACAAGGACTAGTGATAAAGTTTCCCTAAGTATTTTCTCAGTAATAAAAAGGGAATATGAGTCATGCATATTCATTATACGCATTCTCATTTATTTGAGAATTTTCATCGAGCTATGGTTTGACCTTATGTTCTCGCATTAAAGGTTAAGCGCAAGAGTAAGAGCTAGTCAGGAGTCACTAAGTTATGACAAAGGTTTGCTTATCAGGTGGGCATTACTTTCATATATATATCAAATGAGTTTAAATGTTACGTTCAAGCAAGTTATTTCATGACAAAATCTTTGAGTTAAAGTTATTTCAAGTATTGTCTTGCCATAAAATGTTTCAATTTTAGGATGATATCTATCTGCTTTGGCTTTGCCAATGATGTAATCGAATTCGGGTCTTGAGCAGTTGATAGCTATCCTGCCTTGACTAGTGTACACGAGAGACCGTGAGTCATCTAGCGGGTTGGCCGGTCAAGTGTCCGTGAGAGGTGGCCACCTCTCCGGCACATAGTTCCAGATATGATAGATGACGAGAGAACTTAGTCTGCGCAGACGAGCTTTAAGTATCACGAAAGAATTTAGTAAGCTTGGGCCTTTTTCACGAAAACTCCCTTGCTGTACTGTTTATGATGGCATGACAATTTACAGTTTTATGAAGCATGTATTTTATACTTAGGCATACGTGCCCACTGAGTACTCTCGTACTCAGCCCTGCATATATTTCTAAATGTGCAGGTTGAGCAGTGGCTGATGAAGATGAAGTGACGAGTGGAGCTTTTGTCATAAGTTTATTAAATGAACTCTTGGATACATGTCTCCATACATGTAGTTCAGATTTGTTAATCCGCTGCGTACTCCCGAGTTTTATGTCTTTTAAGTCAAGTCGGATTCATCCGAGTGTACAAGTTATTCGAGCCCTTATGATTAAACAACAATTCTTTATAAATTTCCGCTGCGTATTCTTCAGTAATAAGCCCTTTTGATTTAAGTCGGATCCATCCGAACTTACTAGTTATTTGAATCATCGTGGCTAAACGTAAGTTATATTATAAATGTTTCCCCTTCACTGTCAATGATTGAGTCCGACCCTTCATTAATTATTCACGCCCCTTTCTATCCCCGCTTCTAATCTCCCTTCCTTGGTCACGGTTTCCCGGCTTAGTTATCCTTAATTAAGGTCCCCGTCCGTGACATGCAGCGCTACCAGAGACAGCTTTGCCAGAGTGCAGCGCTACCGACTCTGCCTCTCTTGTACAGACTTTGCTGAAGTAATTAATATCATCTTAATATAATAATCTCAAGTAATAATTAAATAAGCAAAAGAAATATCGTAATTAATGCAACTATTTATTCTAATATGTAATTAAAAGAGTGGGGCATTACAATATATATATATATATATAATATATATATATTATATATATATAGGAACAAAGTAAAGAACACTTTTAAGTGTATAAAATAGGAACAAATCATATCCATTAGATCTTGTGGCTTGAAATTTACCTAATCAGAACATAATTCGTAACAAAATTACTTTCAATTTGTAATAAGAAAAACGTATGAATTACAAGGGAAACAGTTACGAATTTCGGATATCCATATAATTTGATCTGGACCATTAATTCACTATGATCCAATGGACATGATTTGTTCCTATTTTATACACTTCAAAGTGTTTTTGTGGTAATCCACCCCTAATTTTCGTGTAACATGTGGACAATGAATAAGACATATAATACTAATGAACAAGACTTATATCTAACGAACAAGATGAATAAGCAAAATTTAAAAAATTGGTAATGAATAAGACATATATACTGATGAACAAGACAATATATACTGATGAACAATGCAGTATATACTGATGAATAACAAAATTTAAAATATTCTACTCCCTCCAAGATTCGAACCATGCGAAAAAAAAAATCTCCCTCCAGATACAATATCAGCCATAGAATTGATAAAATAAACGCACCAGATCGTGCCTCATGTTACACGAAAATTAGGGGGTCTCATTGGAGCGACCCCTATATATATATATATATACAAAGAGAGAGAGAGAGAGAAATGTTATGCTACATATCTTATGTGAGCACCACTGACGTTTAACATTCGTTAGCGTTAGCTTTTTTGTTTTAGAATAAATCGAACTTTGATTTTTATATAATTTATAAAATTAATGATTTCGATAACAATTTATGAAGTATTGGAATAAAAAAAATATTTAAAACAAAAAAGATAACGCTAACGAATGCTAAACGTGAGCGGTGCTCATATGAAGAGCTCACATAAGGTATGTAGCATAACATATACTCCCTCCGTCCCAACTTTTTGTATCCACTTTTAGTTGTAAATACAACTAAAAGTGGATACAAAAATACAACTAAAAGTGGATACAAAAAGTTGGGACAGAGGGAGTATATATATATATATATATATATATATATATATATATAGGGGGCCGCTCCAATGAGACCCCCTAATTTTAATGAGATCTAGGGCACGATCTGGTGCGTTTATTTTATCAATCATATGGCTGATATTGTATCTGGAGGGTGATTTTTTTTTTCGCAGGGTTCGAATCCTGGAGGGAGCAGAATATTTTAAATTTTGTTATTCATCAGTATATACTGCATTGTTCATCAGTATATACGGCCCTGTTCATCAGTATATATGTCTTATTCATTACGAATTTTTTAAATTTTATTTTTCATCAGTATATACATCTTGTTCATTAGATATGCGTTTTGTTCATTAGTATTATATGTCTTATTCATTGTACTCATGTTACACGAAAAATAGGGGGTCTCACTGGAGCGCGCCCCTATATATACATATGGGAGGGCTATTCAGAAAACTCCTCTTAGACTATAAACTATAAACTAATTAAAATGTATGAATTATATGTAGAACACCTATGAATCCGCTGTGTAAATGTATATGAAAATTAAATTTTTTGCTACCTATGGGATTCGAACTCAGGACCATGAATTATTCCAACAAGGTGATGAATTAACCGTAGATCTTGATGATCCATGGGCTCGAAATGGTTCCTATTTTATAGTCTAACTTTGATTTTTATTTTATCATTCCCCTATATATATATATATATATATATATATAGAGAGAGAGAGAGAGAGAGAGAGAGACAGAGAAAGGTTCAAATAAAAGCCATTCTTATCATAAGAACGCAGAACCAATCTTGTCCATTTACTTTTGTAAAGTTAAGGGCTGATATTATTTATTTATTTTTTTTGTATTATTTATTTTTTTATAATTATCGTGGGGTTAAATATGTCAATTACTTATTAACTGTTATGTTAGTGCCGGTTTTGATGTATTTAAAATATTCGTCATTTGGTTTACGGTTTTTACATTAGCGTCTTGTTCCTTCTTTATGTTTTCATTTTAATTCATTGTTATTCCATTAGCATTCAAAATGATGGAGATGGGTTAGTTTCTTATATGAATTATTGAATTTGTTGATATTGTGTTATAATAGAATTCAATGTATCCTCCGTGTATGATAGTTTCATGCGGTTAGTGCATATGAATATATGCTTCTGTGCAGATTAGTATTCTATTAACTTTATGTCACTGTGCGACCATTGTTTGGTTTTCTGAAAAAACAATCAAACAAGTTTTATTGTAGATTTATGCTATTAAAATTGTGCTATTGTGTATATTAAATTTCGTGTATGTGTGAATTAGTTATATTTTTTTTTGGGAGATCATGTCTGTGCAACTGAAGCTTAACCTGAATGCATCATAAACATTAAGACATTGTCATATGCACAGTGTTATATTTCACACTACTAGCAATGCATTACAATATATTTTTAAATGCAAAATGACAAGCTATAGGGGGACCACTCACGTTCCATAAAACATTTTTTGTTCACAAGTCATTAGCAACAATCCCAAACAAACTAACATAGATGACAAATCCAAATATTGTAAAGAGTCAAAGATTTTAATATATATATATATATATATATATATATACCCAAAAAATACATATTCGATCATAAAAAAACTCAAATTTCGAACATTCTAATTGCACATAATACTAAAAGTCATAGCACAAACTAACATTATTGAAGATGTGGACCAGATCTGTGCATTACTTTAAAGAGAAAACTTACTTATGTTCTTAAGTTACCTATGTGCGAACATTCGAATTGCACATAATACTAAAAGTCATAGCACAAACCAACATTATTGAAGATGTGGACCAGATCTGTGCATTACTTTATAGAGAAAACTTACTTATATTCTTAAGTTACCTATGTGCGCATATGGATAATTATTCAATGAAATGCATCTACACATTATAATGCAATTCGATTATTAACTGACAGGGATCACGTTTGCATTTCAAAATTTTCAATTTGAAAAGCCTATTTATCTTCATATGCGTTTTTTTTTCTTTAATAAAACATTATAAATCAATATTGTAATGCATTTTGATAAGTAAACAAGATGCAAGCACTGAAAAAATCGAATATTGTTTCAGATCGAAAAAACAAAAAAAGAATATATCTACACACGAAGAACCATCAATCTGCACGAACATAAAAATCTATCACCAAATTAGAAAAATTCTTTCCGGTGTTTTGATTCTTCGAAGTGAATTTTGGTTAATTCCTTTTGTATTGGCGAATAATAGTGAAGGATTTCGTGTAATTTTTGCAAAGAGAATTGAAAATGACGGCTGTGGTGTTTAGTTTATGGTTGAAGAGTGAAGACCCATTTGTTTAAGAAATAATAGGGCCGAATGGCCCTATTGATGATTGAAACTTAAATTTTGTCCACCAAATGATAAATAACAATATTTGGCCATTTTTTATGTGTCTTACCTAATATACCCCTTAACCCAATGAATCAAATACCTTCGTTTGACCCGGATCCGGATTCATGGAGATTCAGGTTTCTCCAGGGATTAACCCATGCAGAGATCAACACATACACGTGATCTATCGCTCTCTCTCTCTCTTTCTCACCTGCGATCCACCTCTCTCACCTCTATCTGCGCCCTATTGTTTCTGCGATGATGATGAATGAAGCCAATTCTCCACCTCTCTTGCTGTGATTCTCTATCTCGTCTGTGATCCACCTCTCTCACCTCTATCTGCGCCATATTGTTTCCGCGATGATGATGAATGAAGCCAATTCTCCACCTCTCTCGTTGTGATTTTCCCTGATGAAGAGATTAGAGAGACGATTTGTCCTCTCCTCCTCCTGCTCTCTCTCACCGCCCTCGACGTATCTGAATTCTCTCTCTGATTGTCCTCTCCGCATCTATCTCTCTCTTGCCGGCGCCGACGAAGAGACTAGAGAGACGATTATCCTCTCATCTTCATCTTCCTCCTCTCTCACCACTTTCGACAAATCTGCAGTGAACGGGCGAGATTTGGTATGAGATTGTTATTTTTTTGTTTGTTTATTTGTTTGTTTGATCTGTTTCATCTTATTCACATTATGATTTCTTCTAGTTCTTCTATTTCTGTGATTTCTGTATTTTTGTACGAGATTTGGCACGTATATTATATTGTTGTTGTTTTTGTATGTGTAGCTGTCAATGGTAGGCACTTATGGCACTATTAGTGCCATACAATTGTGTTCTGATATCATGTAGCTGGGTGGTGCAGTCATTTGGCCAATTAGGGTTTAGATGTTCCATTTAGGGATTTATGTTTCTTTAGATTTGATTTCTGTTATGTCTGTATTTTGGATCTGCGTAGGCACTTATGGCACTAATAGTGCCATAAGTGCCTATGCAGATCCATTTACGGTTTAGATTATCCAATTAGGGTTTAGATGTTCCATTTAGGGTTTAGATTATCCAATTAGGGTTTAGATGTTCCATTTAGGGTTTAGATTATCCATTTAGGGTTTAGATGTTTCATTTAGGGATTTAGATTTGATTGCTGTTATGTCTGTATTTTGGATCTGCGTAGGCACTTATGGCACTATTAGTGCCATAAGTGCCTACGCAGATCCATTTACGGTTTAGATTATCCAATTAGGGTTTAGATTATCCAATTAGGGTTTAGATGTTCCATTTAGGGTTTAGATTATCCAATTAGGGTTTAGATTATCCATTTAGGGTTTAGATGTTCCATTTAGGGATTTAGATTTGATTGCTATTATGTATGTATTTTGGATCTGCGTAGGCACTTATGGCACTATTAGTGCCATAAGTGCCTATGCAGATCCATTTACGGTTTAGATTATCAAATTAGGGTTTAGATTATCCAATTAAGGTTTAGATGTTCCATTTAGGGTTTAGATGTTCCATTTAGGGATTTAGATTTGATTGCTGTTATGTCTGTATTTTGGATCTGCGTAGGCACTTATGGCACTATTAGTGACATAAGTGCCTATGCAGATCCATTTACGGTTTAGATTATCCAATTAGGGTTTAGATTATCCAATTAGGGATTAGATGTTTCATTTAGGGTTTAGATGTTCCAATTAGGGTTTAGATGTTCCATTTAGGGTTTAGATGTTCCATTTAGGGATTTAGATTTGATTGCTGTTATGTCTGTATTTTGGATCTGCGTAGGCACTTATGGCACTATTAGTGCCATAAGTGCCTATGCAGATCCATTTACGGTTTAGATTATCCAATTAGGGTTTAGATGTTCCAATTACGGTTTAGATGTTCCATTTAGGGATTTAGATTTGATTGCTGTTATGTCTGTATTTTGGATCTGCGTAGGCACTTATGGCACTATTAGTGACATAAGTGCCTATGCAGATCCATTTACGGTTTAGATTATCCAATTAGGGTTTAGATTATCCAATTAGGGTTTAGATGTTCCATTTAGGGTTTAGATGTTCCAATTAGGGTTTAGATGTTCCATTTAGGGATTTAGATTTGATTGCTGTTATGTCTGTATTTTGGATCTGCGTAGGCACTTATGGCACTATTAGTGCCATAAGTGCTAAGAGGACCAGATCACTTGGTTTTATTTTTCTTGTTTGTATGCTTGTTTATTTATCACATTTACAATATTTGTGTTGTATGAAATTGTACTAATGACCATACACTGCCTTGTTTTATGTAGATGGGTGCAACATCTATTATTATTGCTCATGGAGGAACTTGGGTTAACAATGTTTATGAGGGTGGACGGAGGGAATATATGCCTATACCGTCTAATGGTATAACATTCATTGATCTACTTGGTAAGATTGAACTTCGTTTAATGAAGAATAGGACTGTCTATATGTATGAAATTGATGCATTGTTTCAGTCTCCTAGATGTGAGGTGATGAGGATGAAGATTACTGATGATTTTGAACTGTCACATTTGTTGAATTCTGTTCAAATGCCGATTTTACATGTGACTGTTTCTCTTAGAAGTAATGATTTGGCGAAGCATGTTTTACATAATCCTGTTGTTGAAGTTTCAGCTTCTAGCAATTTTAATTCTAGTGACAATCAGATGGATGGTCTTGAGAATTGTTGTGAAGTTGCTGATGATGTTGATGAGGAGGATGAGGGTGATGATCGTTTAGTTGGGCAAGGTGATTATGGGTCTGATGATGATGAGGATTTTGATGACTACTGTGGTAGAGATTGTCAGAATATGCCACCGCGTGATGATTCTGATGAAGAGATAGGAAATTATCATCACCCTACTAGTCAGTGGGTTATTCGAGGTGCTGCTTATCAAGCTTCGGTCCCTTTTCAAGAACTAGGCATAGAGGAGGATGATTCGAGCAGCGATACATTCTCTGTTGGTGGTATTTTTCAAAGCAAGGATAAGATGGTTGTAGTTTGTGGTGTTTATCATCTTATTAACCATGCATCATTCACTACAGTTCGTTCCTCACTGTCTAGATACTATGTTGTTTGCAAATTTGGAGGTGGTTGCCCGTTTGTGATTCGTGGGAAGGCTTTGGGAAAAATGTGGACTATTACTGAATTTGTTCCTCATGACTGCGCAATTGACCTGAGGTACCAAGCTGCCCCAAAAGTGTCTTCTAAGGTGTTGGCATCGTATTTCCTTCCGGATGTGATGGCTAAAGGTGTTACCCTTACACCAAGAACTATTCAGGCATTGTTACAGCATAAATATGATATTTCTGTCATGTATAGCACTGCACTTGCTGCGAGGAACTTGGCTTTGAAGATGACGTATGGTGACCCGGATACTTCCTTTCACATCATGCCGAAGTACCTACACATGCTACAGCAGGCAAATCCTGGTTCTGTGGTAGATGTACAGACTAATAAAAATAATGTGTTCGAGTATGCTTTTATTGCTCTTTCTGCTTGTATTAAAGCCTTTAAGTCGTGTCGTCCTATGATAGTTATTGATGGCACTCATTTGAAGGGCAAATACAAAGGTATCTTGTTTGTTGCTGTTGCAAAAGATGCAAATGAACAGATATTGCCTTTAGCTTTTGGGATTGCAGATAAAGAGCGTGATGCATCGTGGATTTGGTTTCTTAAGCGGCTACGGCATACTTTAGGTGTCCGTGATGAGTTACTGTTTGTTTCTGATCAGCATGTGAGTATCAGAAAAGCAATAGAGCATGTCTTTCCAGGAACCCCGCAGACACTTTGTTCCTTTCACATACAGAGCAATCTAAAGCATTGGGGAAGTCATGTTGTTACTCTTTTCAAGTTAGCTGCAAGGGCGTACAAGATTGAGGATTTTGAGCAACACATGGAGAATTTGAAGTCTGTTAAACCTCGTGCATATGAGAAGTTGATGAACATTGGTCCAAGTAGATGGGCTTGTTCACACTGCCCGGTCCGTCGCTATGTGCTCATGACCTCTAATCCTGCTGAGAGTTTGAACAATTGTCTCTGATGGTCTAGAAGGTTGCCTGTTTGCACCCTTTTGGAGGCTATCTGATTAAGGATTGGAACTTGGTTCTATGAACGACGGGTTCTTGCTATGGAAAGACCTCTCGAGCTGACAGATTGGGCATCAATGAGATTGGCTAAATCAGTTGATTTGGGATTGAAGATGTCTGTCCAGCCAATCAATCCAACAAAGTTTGAGGTTACATCTGATAACAAGAGTTATGTTGTTGATCTTGGCAGTCACACATGCACGTGTCTTGTGTTCCAGTTCCAAATGATACCATGTCCTCATGCTGCAGCTGCAATAGGGTCAGTATTGATTCTTTGTTTGTTATTTTATTTATTTCTATTTTTTGTTGCCATGTGATTGAGTGCATTTTTGCTGCACGAATGACACTTATGGCACTATTAGTGCCATAAGTGCCATATAGTTCTGCACGATCTTTATGCTTGTTTATTCATTATATTTACAATAATGATATTTATTTGATTCTTCTTTTGATGCAGAAAGGTGAACCAGAACCCGTCGTCTTATGTGAATGATTACTTTTCAACTGCTACTCTCCGTGAAATATATTCTGGCGAGGTGATGCCACTACCGAATCCTGAAGATTGGTGCATTCCCGAGGATATTGCTTCGAGGGTTGTGCTAACACCAGGTGATGTTCAACAATCTGGGAGGCCGCGTGAGAAAAGGATGAAGAGTGGTGGTTCCGGCTCATCGAGCCGTCGTGTTTGTTCTCGATGCCATGAGAAAGGACATTATCAATCTACGTGCACTGCAGTCATGCAACTTACAGTGCAGGAAGAAGTCAGCAGCAGTGAGTCATGTGTTAGTGGTACAAAAAAGAGACGATGCAGCCTTTGTAGATCTGACGATCATAACCGTGTAACCTGTCCTCTTAGGCTTAGTTGAAGCTTTTAAAATTTTTATATATTGACATGTTTCATTGTTCATTTGAATTTTGTAATGTTGACCTTTTATAGGTGTTTGTCATTGTTGGAATCTGTTATCGAATCTGTCAGATGCTTGCAAGTCCCAAATGGCACTTATGGCACTAATAGTGCCATAAGTGCCATTTGGGCCATTTTACTTGTTTATGTTTTCCGAAGACACTTGTGGCACTATTAGTGTCATAAGTGCCAAGAGAACCATTGAGTTTTGGAATATCCTTTATCACTTATGGCACTAATAGTGCCATAAGTGCCAAGAGGGCCATTTTATTTTGTATTCTATTTCTGAAAACACTTATGTTTTTTGGGATATCCTTTATTAGTGCTATAAGTGCCAAGAGGGCCATTTTACTTTGTTTTATTTTGCGTTTCCGCAAGCACTTATTTTGGATATCCTTAAGCACTTCTGGCACTAATAGTGCCATAAGTGCCAAACCTGCTATGTACTTGACAATCCAAACCTTTAGGGTTTTGACTAAAACATACCATATATATCACATAATCAAAATAAACTAACTGATCACCAAGTTCTTTATCAAGCCTAAACTGATTGACAATCAAAATAAACTAACTGATTATCAAGCATGCTAGAAATTGTTTTACAAATATAAACTGATTGTTCATTCACGAAGATTGGCTGCCGCAACGCCTTCACCGTCATCTTCGCCTTCACCGGCATCCTCTTGTTCATCTTCATCATCCAAGGGCTCAAAGGTACTTGCATCCGTGCTGAATTTGTAGATGCTTTCTGCTATCTTTTCACGGAATGTTTTAAGCACCGTCTTGCTCATGTTCTTTTCAACGAACTTTCCAGTAAGCATCATCTCGACATACTTAAGAGACAGAACCCCACAACTTACGCTATCCACTTGTTTCAGATTGTTCGATCCATCATATGGGTAGGAATATATCCATTCTGTGTATTTCCCATCCACATTGCGCTTCTCATAATAGCCAATCTTCTTGAGGATCTGTGGTATAATCCTGCAGATTGGCATGAAAGCACATTGACGTATATCGAGATGGATATCATCGAACTTGTGCTGATTGGAGTCATATATCGTCAACTCATGGTCCGTGAAATTCACCAAACAGGTGGCCCAGTGATTGTTGAAGTGAACAATCATGATGAGCTGACATTAAATAACATACATTAGTCAAAAAAAATAAACAATACGACTTACACTTAACTCACTTGGGTATTGACACACTAACCTTCTCAACATCGTTCCATTTCTTGACATACTCCCCCCATCGTGGCTCTTTCCCCACTGCAAACAAGCATAGCCTCTTCATTTGTTCCTCTTGTATGATCTCTTCGCTTTTCGGGTCATATGTTGTGCCTTTCGGATCTTTTCCATGTAATTCATTCCATACTTGGTCTATGGCGGCCTGTGCATTATTATATTTGAGTTGTCATATACTTTATATTGTAATTTCGGTTGGCACTTATGGCACTAATAGTGCCATAAGTGCCAACCGAAATCCAAAATATAACAAGTAATCATTCCTCTTGGCACTTATGGCACTATTAGTGCCATAAGTGCCAACCGAAATCCAAAATGTAACCAAGTAATCAATGTTCCTCTTGGCACTTATGGCACTATTAGTGCCATAAGTGCCAAGATGAGCTGATTATTATGAAATATATATATTACAAGAATAAATTATTAAGTAATTACCGAGAACATTGTGCCTGTGATGGCAATGTTTGCAGGGAATTCAATTCCTTCAAAACCAGCCCACTCTGGTTTTGCTGCTAGCACGGCAAGGTAGGAGTCTATGCTTTAACTGTCTAGCTTTTCGGTAGTCTTCTTTATCAGACCAAACCAATTTTTGTCCACCAGATATGGCAATCCCACATTCCTCCTGGACATATCAATGCATATGAGAATGTTAATTGGAATGATGATACATTAGGCATACATTAGGCAAATCTATTCAATGCTACTTAATTACTTACTGTTCAGCTTCTTTGCTCCTCAGGTACCTAAGAAAATTTGTTCCTCTGACATCATCACGCCGGAATGGACTTTTACATGCTGCAGATGGCATCTTCATCCTTTTTGGTCTGATTTGCCCCAATTGTTGAGGCGGGGATGTTGTTGCTGTTGCCACTGCTGCAGATGTTCCTGCTTCATGATGTGCGGTTGCTGGTGCTGCCGCTGCGGCTGATATTCCAGCTTCAATGTCTGCATTTGCTGGTGGTGTGGGTGTTGGTGTTGGTGTTGGCATAGAAGCCGGTGTTCCCCATACTTGGCGGTAAAATCTCTCCTCATATTCACAGTGCGCCATCCATTCTACTGTGCTTGCAACCTGGTTTGAAAACAATGATTAGTGTGAGGAATACAATACTAAGCACTAAGAAATTTTAACCTCTTGTGGTGGCCTATATTGCTGTCTTTGACGCAATTTGCGAACGACGCAGTCAGCTATGTCATTTATCAGCTCTTCCCGATTGAAATGTTCAACAAACTCAATGCACGCTCTCTTTGCTGCGCTTTCTCCCACTTTTTCAATAAATTGCTTCATTTCCGAGGCTGTAAATGTCATCACAGCCTCTCCCTGTTGTTGTTGTTGATGTTGCTGTTGTTGATGCTCTTGTTGTTGCTGGTTTCTTCCTTCTCCTTCGCTCTCTATCCTTCGTTCTTGAATCATTCTGACCCCCTCATACCTCGCGGCCATTTTCTTTGCTCTTTTCTTGCTGCCATCCGCAGTGGGACTGTACTGCAAAATGAATGGCGTTCCTTCTCCTTCAATAGATGCCCAGTGTTTATGTTGCTTTTCCTCTTCTGTTGGTTTCAGTGAAAAAATGAACCTGCACAAGGACCATTTTACTTCATGTTTTTTTGGATTTCCTTTGGCACTTATGGCACTTTTAGTGCCATAAGTGCCAACAGGAGCAGAACATTATTAAGTATTTTTACCTGTTCGTCAACTTCCGGTCTCCTGCGATTGTTAGTGTAGGTGAACCTCAGCATCCGAGGGAATACTTTTGAGGGTTTTCTTTGTCCGATATCCTTTCCCAGCTTTGGGTGAGCACAATACATCCAAGCCTGACAACACAGAATCAAATGAGGTAATTTAGTTTTTATTGGGAAAACAGTGTGAATTGAACAATATTTAATGTTACTTACCAAGAAGGCAAGAGTGTTCCCGGCTAGATGATATGATTTATTTGCTGCTGGAGTGCTTCTCACCTTGTTGATTACATGAATTGTCATCTGAAATGACATGCTGCCCCATGGGAATTCCTCTCATGTTGTTGTGTCCTCCAACAACACCCAGAGCCAATCCGGAATTCTGTAATTCGTACCATCATAGCCAAATATCAGATCGGTCACTAGTAGCATCTTTGCTGCCTTAACGTAGTCTGCTTTATGCTCACCCAAACCTCGGGTCATAAACATCTCCCTCAATTTGTTGGGGTAAATTTCCCTACCGCCAAGAACTCTCTGATAAAAAGAATTCTCAAGTATGATGTGATCTGCATATGGGTTAAAGTTGCTTGACCCAAATTTCAATCCCGTCATAAAAAAAAACTCAATCCTGGAAAACCTCGTCACATAGCCATCCACGATAAAAAACAACGCCGTCTCATCCGGTTTTGATTTTCCTGCTATCTGTCTTGATATCATGAGATGCAGGCATTGGCCTGATCGTGATACGCGGGATGGTAGTTTGAGGAAATCACTGAAAACAGACTCTTGCAGCTCACGGTATACATTGTCACCCTCTAAAACATTGTTTATGATTTCAATATTGTTCTCCTTGCCCGTAATGTTGACCTTGTGTTTTATTTTCTCCATACCTTTTCGTAGGTATTGCCATTGTACCTTCATTCCGAAAATAAAAGGAAATCTAAACGTATTATAATGAGATCTTAAATACACAGTTGGCACTTATGGCACTAATAGTGCCATAAGTGCCAAAGGAAATCTAAAATAAAAACACATCAAGTAAAATGACAGATTTCATCAGATCTACAAACGAAAATGCCAACAATAACAGATTCCAACAATGACAAACACCTATAAAAGGTCAACATTACATAATTAAAATGAACAATGAAACATGTCAATATATAAAAATGTTAACAGCTTCAACTAAGCCTAAGAGGACAGGTTAAATGGTTATAAGCGTCAGATCTACAAACGGAAATCCCAAAATAAAGCCAAGTAATCCAAAATAAACCAAGTAATCCAAAATAAACCAGAGTGATCAATGTTCCTCTTGGTACTTATGGCACTAATAGTGCCATAAGTGCCGAGAGGAAATCCCAAAAAAACTGAGTAATTCCAACATGCAAATCATCAAGTAAATTAGGGTTTTCAAGGAATTACTGTAGATGACAAATCATCCTCATCTTCACCGGCGGACTCTTTGGAGTTTTCTTCCTCTTCGGATTCTTCTTCCTCTCCATAATCTTCTTCCTCGGCGGCTTCGTCTTCCTCGTCGGCTTCTTCTTCCTCTCCGGATTCTTCTTCCTCGACGGCTTCTTCTTCCTCTCCAGAATCTTCTTCCTCGGCGGCTTCGTCTTCCTCGTCGGCTTCTTCGGCCGTGGTTGGAAGAGTCACCACCCGGATCGGTGATTGTTGTTCCTCAGATCCGGAACTCTCATCTGCATTGATTTCTTTGCAAATATCTATGACGCTTCCAGAAACTCCAGATCCGGCTTTTTCCTCACCGGATTCTGCAGCGCGCTGGCGCTTGGAGGTCGAGCCGGTTTGTGAAGCCTTGCGCTTGGTCATTTTTTGGAATGGAGTTGAGTGGATAAACGGATAATATGCAGGTGGGTGGTTGACGACGGTTGACAGAAGTTCACGGCAGTTTTTCACGAGATTTCCGGCGGCGCGGTTGAGGGCGGTTTAGGGTAAAAGGGCCGAGGGAGAACGGTAAATGGCGGTGAAAAATTGGTGCACAAATGGTAAATAATTCGTTTTGTTCAAACCCTATAACCCGCCCGCGACCCTAAACCCTACCCGCACGCGACCCGATACCCGGTCCGCCCCTTAAGGTTAAAATCGTCCGAAATAAAAAAAAAGGACAAAATTTAAGTATTTTCAATTAGTGGCCAAAATTTGTGTTTTATGCTTCATTTTGGCTACCTCAAAATTTTTCTCTTTGTTTAAACTGCAACTAAATTCTCGGCACTAACTTTTGTGTGTTCACTTTTTTACCCTTTTCCATTTAATTATTGTTTTATTTATTAATCAATCACATATTTAAAGGAATTAATCGTAGCCGTTAAATTACAATTGATTAAGGGTGTAGATTAGTTCTACATCCTTATCTTAAGGGTGGTTTTTATTTTAACCCAACCAGATACATATATATATATATATATATATATATATATATATATATATATTTATTTAATCAAACTCTTATATAAATTTATATGTATATTATTATATGGGTTAATTACGCGAAAAATTATGAACTTTGGGCCGATTTCCAAGTTTGCCATGAACTTTTTTGTTTTTATCAAAAATTCCATGAACTTAAGGGGTTGAACAATTTTTCCATGATTTTTTGCTCCGGTGAAGCTCCGAGCTGACGTGTCGCTTACGTGGTAATACCAAGCTGACCTGTCGCTTACGTGGTAATACCGAGCTGATGTGGCACGTACGTGGTAATACCGAGCTGATGTCGGCAGAGCAGAGCAAAGTCGACAGAGCAGAGCAGATTCGGCAGAGCTGAGTCGTAGAGTCGGCAGAGCTGCCTCTGACAGCTCTGCACTCTGGCAAGGCTTAGTCAACTCTGGAACTCTTCGTCATCTTCAATTTTAGGCTCGCATCAATCCAGAATTCTCCACCGCCGCCGTCCACCGCAGACCTCGCATCATTCCAGAAATTCTTCTTCTCCCCATACCTCCACCGCCGCCGTCCACCACAAACCTCGCGCCGTTCTTCTTCTTCCCCAAACATCCATCGCCGCTGTTGACTTCTTCTCCCTCAAAAAATCTTCTTCTTCCCCAGATCTCGCGCCGCCAACCTCACACCTCACTAGGGTTTGCGCCTCCTTTCACGCGGCGCCGCCACCCGACCTCGCGCCGCCTTTCATCGCTCTGGCGAGATTAAGGAATGAGAGATTTGGGAAACTAGGGCTCTGCAAAACTGAGGGCAGGGGCGGTCCGATGGGCGGCTCTTCGCCGGAGTTCAGAGAGGAGAAGACGGGGGCTAGAATTTGAGGTAAAACGACGTCGTTTTACGCCCAACTAAACGACGTCGTTTTGGTTCCCGTCCGGCGGCGCCATGTCATATTTCAGGTCAGTGAAGAGTGCCATATCAGCACTCAATTTGGGGATTCTTGAAAACCATGACGAAATTGATCAGTTGGTTAAGTTCAGGAAAAATTTGATAAAAAAAAAGTTCATGGCAAATTTAGAAATAGACCCAAAGTTCATGATTTTTTACGTAATTAACCCTTATTATATCTACATATTTATTTAGCATCATGAAAATAAAATGATCCCCACGCAATATGCGTGGGTGGTAAACTAGTTTCAAATAGTTTGATCACCCGAGGTTAGAAAAAGTAAAATAAAGCTACGAGCTTGGGAAGATCCGGTCTAGATTCGAAGAACAAGGAGCTTTTAACTGCAATCACCCATTACCCCCGACACCGCAGTCCAGAACTCAAAACCCAGTGATTAAGGCCCATTACAGCCCAAATGATCTCACGGAGTTTTTTTTTTTTTTTTTAATCACCATTCCATTTTCTTCAATCCTTTACTGCTTTACTCTTCAACTGACCAGAAACTTCTTCCAACCCTAATTACCTCTGCAGATATCTAGAGTGAGACAATATGGGGAAAATACCGGTGAAGATGAAGTCGGTGACGTACGCCCTGTCGCCGTTTCAGCAGAAGGTGATGCCGGGCCTCTGGAAGGATTTGTCCGGCAAGATCTCCCACAAGATCTCCGAGAATTGGATCAGCGCCACGCTCCTTCTCAGCCCGCTTGTTGGCACCTATTCGTAAGAATTTTTATTCATAGGCTGGATCTTCTTAATTGTTTGTGGCTTTCTGTTAGGATTTGTGGCTGATCTGCCTTGTTCTGATTTTGGGTTAGATTACTGCAGTTTGTTAGTGAATGAATAGATTGTTGCATTGACAGGGATGACTATGAAATCTGAATGATCAAAATTTGATCGTATTATGCTATTTATTCGTAGTTTTTGTTGAAAAATGTCTGATTGTGTGGTTGACTCGCAATTCCTACGTGTGGGAGTGATTTGTTGAAGACACAAAATTATATATTCCTACCTTGAAAACTTCACAAACAAAATTGCTGTTTTAAATAGTAACTAAATATGGCAGCCATGGTACAGTAGTCACGTGCTGTATTTTTGCAAGTTTCATCAAGATATTTGTGGATGAGCTTGGGTTTCTAGTGCATCATATATATTTTCTTGTTTATGCTGGAGTCAAAATTCTGTTTTTGGTGATTATTGGTGTTTGTGGAGGTTACCTATGAAGACTATTTTGAATCCTTCGGAGCTTAGGTCCCCTGGTTAGTCTTGAATTCTCATCCATTATTTCAAATCTTCCATGTGAAGTAAGATTACTAGTTGGAGATGCTTTGCATTAGTTTTTGGTTCTCTTATTTAGTGATAGATTTTTTTCCCCTCTCTCTCAATAGAGGATCAATAATGACTCTTTATTCTCCTAGGATGACTCGAACCCTCACATAGTGGATGAACTTAGGAAGATAAGTGTCTTACCAATTGAGTTGCGCTTCATTGTCTCTTATTTTGTGATAGATTCAAAAGTGGAGTTGAATTTCAGTTTTGCTAAGATGGAGGCTGGTTGAATTGGCTTTTCATCACCAAATACCTGAATGCTTACAGAACAATTGTCACAGCATTTAACAGGGAACATGGGAATTTGAAGCACACTTAGACAAAAGAAAAACAAGCAGGAAAAATAAACAAAAGAGTCAAACGCTGGCTTCTCAGTCCACTCATTTCGCCCGCTACCCGGCTTCCTCATTCTATGTTATATATGGCATGATGTTATCAACATTGCACGACAGAACCCCAGTTCTTGACTTTTGTGAGCATAATGTAGTAGCATTATTTGGCCTTGTTAGTTCTGTGTCGTCCTAATGACAAAATTGCCAGTAATCTGCCTTCGATTATCTCTTGTACAGTTGTACTAAAGCTTTGGTTTGTTATCCCTCAGACATGTAGTCTAGTTGGGATTCCTTACCCATTTAGGAGTGTTTACTTTGCATAATTGATAAGATGTATGATTGCGTATTTTTATTCTCAAGAGTAGGATTTCTTCAATCTCTTTCAATGGGATAAGAATTAAGCAAAATTAGCTTAACTAACATAAATAACCATGGGCCTTGGGATATCCCAAAGTTGCAATCCATCTACATAAACAAGGGATTAACCTTTACTATTTTTATCTATCAAGGCTAATCCTTCAAAGTAAAGGCCCCTTTAAAAGGGTTAGATACTGGGATCCAATCTCCATTCCCCTCCCCCAACTAAAAACAATAACTTTGTTTCGTTGTTATCTAATTTTTTTAATCTTCAACTACTCCGATTCTTCGTTGGGGATTTGACAAAAGTGATGGATTTTTTGGTGCAGGTATGTGCAGTGGTACCTGGAAAAGGAGAAGATGGAGCACAGATACTGAAGTTAGTAATCAATACTCGATTTGTCCGAGACTCTGAAAAGCTCTCTAGCATCTAGTTTTACTAGACAATAAGCTGATGTATTGCCTGCTGGTTGCTGGTTTTGGATCCTGAATTTATCTTGGATTTGCAGTCAGTTTCTTTTTTATGCATGGAATTGTTCATGTATGCTACAAAATTGTCTACCCTGAATGTTGGCATTTAAGTTCTGTGCTTGGATCTTTTCGCTGTAATTTTCAAATTTATCCATTGATTTTGATTTAATGACCTTATCTGATATTTGCATGTATGCTTACGTTGGTGTTATTGTCATTTTAGTAGTTTTTTTTTTATGAAAATACTAAATAAATAAATAACGAAAAAAGATGTACAAAAACTTGGGCATACCCAAGGGGAGTACGAGCCACCAAAATACAAATCTCAAGTGAGATAGGTGGGGGCGGAGGGGGGGAAGTGCTTTTCGGATAAGAGCACAGGACATACTAAGCACATCCTTGCATTTGGATGGTGCCATGAAACAGAAACACATTTTGTGGCAACATTCAAAAGATACAAAATTGTGAAATCCGAATTGTGGTGGAAAGAAATGGCCATCTCTTGTGGGGACTTCTTTGCATGTCTTGTCAGTTAGTGCCGGAAAAAGTAGGTACCGCCACCTTGTTCCTGCCGGGTTCAGCTGGTCCAGCCAAGGCTTTGCGATGAGCAGCCAAGGTGCGCCGAGGGCTATACACGCCCTGCCGAGGAAGTACAAAGGAGAGGTAAAGAAGACAAAAACTGGAAGGTCGGCTCTGGAGGGTCGGTTTCTGGAAGGTCAGCTCTGACCAACCTTACAAAAGCAAAGCTCTGGGGGTCGGTTTCTGGAAGGTCAGCTCTTGGAAGATCAGCTCTGGAAGGTCAACTCTGACCAACCTTACAAAAGCAAAGCTCTGGAAAGGTCAGCTCTTGGAAGGTCAGCTCTGGAAGGTCAGCTCTTGGAAGGTAAGCTCTAGAATGTAGCTCTGGAAGTCAACTCTGGAAGGTAGCTCTGGAATGTAGCTCCGACAGACTACTGACACATTCGACGACTACCTATGCGAGGTTTTCTCCCTAACCTGGTGATCGTACAAGGATGCTGAATGACTTCTTTGCCCTTCTTGTATATCTCTATAAATAAAAGTCTCGCCTCTCATTGTAAGGTTACAGATATGAAATAATATAACACTTTTCCTCTTTTCCTTTACTCTTTTGTTTAGTTCTGTTATCAATCATCGCACTACATGTGAAATACTCAACTCTAAATCTCTAACACACTAAATGAACACATCAATATCAATTATAATAATGTGAGAATTTATTGTTAACAAGTGATGGTAAAGTATTACATTTGAAAATCAAATAATGAAAAATATTTAGATTAGTCAGGTCAATTCAGTTGATTTTTAAGTTAGTTCTATCGGTTTAAACCCTTAACCCTCAATCTTATTGGATTGTCAAACTATTTGGTAATGTCACTCAAATTTGAATTTTTTATAACCACTTTTTTGTTCAATCTATCTAGAACAATCCATAGATTTCTCCTTAGACTGATATGAAGTTAGAATTTTATGTATACAATAAAACATTCTAATTTTTTTAATGAAGCTAATATATTTTTTGCCTTCTTTGTATAACATTAATGTATATATATATGGTTAAGTTCCATAGAGAACTGCAAATAAATAGAGAATGAAGAACCAATGAAGGCGTCGCGGCGTGTCCGGATTTCATCCACTCATCGGTACGGCCTCTGCCTGAAAAAGCCGCCGCCGTTGGGACTGCTGGCTATCACCGAAGCCGGATTCTGTCCGTGATTTCCGTCTATGCTGGGTCATGAAATCGGCGAGGTTCGCCGTTCTCCTTCTGATTCGACTGGTACATGGCAGATTTCGATTGCCTTCTAAAAGCTAAGTTCATATCTCTACGGTTATCAAAATCTTCGTTCGTGAATCTCTGTTGAACTATGGCTATCAAGGTATCATAAACTCAATTTGTTTCTGACTATGCACATCGAAGAGGATGTTATTAACTTTATTGATTCTGATTAGTGGATCTGTTCTTAATTTTATTGATTCTGATAGAAAATAATTCGTATTCTTAATATCTTTCTGTGTGAGAGAACTTGCACACCGAAGAAGATGTTGAAGAAAGTAGGAGCCTTCCCCAAGGATCCCATACCGGATACTTCCATTACAGTATGCGGTGTTTCTGAGCTCGATGCTAGTGTTGGTGATTGTGCTCGAATTGTGTTATGTCAATATGAAGTATTGGATTTGTATATTTATTTTTTATTCAGAAAATTTGTATTTTTATTCGACATCTTATAGTGACATTCACTATATTGTACATATGTATACTATATTCGTTGTATTAGTTAATTTATTCAGTTTCTTGTTTTACTTATTCGATTACAGCCGGTCTCACATGCGGCGATCGCACTCCAGTGTGACGGGTCCGCCCCGACCCGCGTCCGACCCGGCCCGCGCCCCAAATCCAAAATCCTGAATCTTAAATTATTACATTTGTTTACAATAATTATTACTTTTAATAAACATGAGATATACATTTGTTGGCACAAATGTATACTTATATAAATATAAGTATTTACCTTCATTTAATATAAAGTATTATATTTTCTAAACCCTAAATTCTATAAACTAAACCCTAAACCCTGTAAACTAAACCTGGTGAAGCATGAAATCAACTCCTAATCTAAAAAGCAATAATCGAGACAGGATTTACGTGGTTCGGTCGTTAAGACCTACGTTCACGGGAGATCTTTGAGTTCTTCCACTATATTTCAAGATAATTACATTTTACAAGTGTGTTGCTCCCAAAATAAAACCACCCTCCTAATGCTAATGCTAACCTTCTATTTATAGATGTGAGAGTGAGCCCTAAAGGCCTTAGGCCCATGAACTCTAATAATTGGATTTAGGCCCCTTAATGCCTTAATACAACCTTAGTCTTGATTTGACCCATCTGCGTTGTCCTTCGTTGCCCGTGTTGAGTAGCTACCTTGAGCTGCGCAGGCGAGTCTGTGCTGCCAAGTCCCTTCGTCTGCGCAGCCGAGTTCCTTTATTATCTAAGGTCTTCAATTAAACCTGCGCTGGTTGGCTTCGTTCAATAAGAATAATAATAATATTAATATTAATCAAGTAAAATATTCTTGTATTGCTAAGCACAGCGCTGATGAGTATTCTAGTCCTCATCAGCTACTCCCCCTAGTCTGGTTGAACCGTGTCTTCTTCGTTGTTCAACCAGTGGTGTGTGATATAGAGTCAGCGCTGTGCTGCTCTCCCGTGTCAATTAAGCATACACGATTCCCTACACTTGTTAGATAAGAACTTGTCAATCTTTGTAAAAATAGTAAAGACAAAGTATTTCAGCGCTGCAAATGAACTAAGATAAAAGAGAGTAGTTTTTCCTTTGGATTATTTGGATGTCATCAATGATGACTAACTTAAAGCTCAAATATCCGCAGAGCGGCTGAGTTGCCACTTAAGGCTCATCCCCAGTCTAACTTTTGCGGCTTACGATGTTTCTGCGCGGAGCATAGACATTGAGGCTTGCGCTGCCATGAACGCCTAAGTTTTGCAATTAATGCCTGCGATGCCACAAAGGGCTAGATTTTGCAATTAATGCCTTAGATTGTGCAATTCATGCCCTCGTCATGCAATTAATGCCTTAGTTTGTGCAATTCATGCCCTCGTCGTGCAATTAATGTCTTAGTTTGTGCAATTCATGCCCTCGTCGTGCAATTAATGCCTTAGTTTGTGCAATTCATGCCCTCGTCGTGCAATTAATGCCTTAGTTAAGATAACTTTAGACGATCTGCGCCGAAGATGACTTAGGTAATCTGTGGTAGCTTAAACGAGACAATCACACTGACTGTACTGAGATAGCCGCACTGGCTGCGCTGATATAATCGTACTGACTGCGCTGAGATAATCGTACTGACTGTGCTGAGATAGCCACACTAGCTGCGCTGATACAATCGCCCTGACTGCGCTGAGATAGCCACACTGGCTGCGCTGAGATGACTAAGATAGTTATGCTGATAATTTGAGCGCTGATTGTACTGAGATAACTAAGATAGTTCCACGCCAAGATAACTGAAATACCTGAGATAGCTGGGCAGGCTGAGATAGCCTGTCCTGACTGCGCTGAGAAAGCTCAGATACATTCTGAGGCTGATAGCTGCGCAGGCTAAGATAGCCTGTCTTGACTGCGCTGAGAAAGCTCAGATACATTCTGAGGCTGACAGTTCTGGATCGTAGCTAAGTTACCATTTAAGGTTTTAATATCCGCTACGCGGCTGAGTTGCCGTTAAGGCTCAAATATCCTGCTAAGTTTTTCGAGAAAACACACATGGTGGTATATACTCCACTCCCCCCCTTAGTAACATGTGCATGATTCAACAAAACATGTTATGTGTTTACTTGTGATTGGTGTCCCTACTTGTAATGCTAGTGACAACGCTGGTATGACTATGGTCCCAAAGTATGTTATCCAAATTATGTTCCAGGTCCTAGCACTGCAGAAGGTGTGCAGCTTTGTGTACTTAGTCAATTCATATTCTAGCCCTAGGCACATATGCAGAAGGTGTGCAGCTTCCAAGACATAATTATTATTGCATAAATCCCAGCATAGATAATATAAGTCATTATTATGCCCAAAAGCTAAGGTATAACATTTCCTAGTTCCCAATCATGTTTTCATGCTTCGATGAAATAGCTAAGATCATGTAGTAAGGGACTATAGTTCTGCGAAGTACCTGAGTCACCACTTGTTAGTGGGTGACCTTTTCATGTGTATGGTGTTTACCATATTTGTTCAAGTCTTTCCCCAAAGTTGTTTATCCTGCGCTGAGTCACCACTTGTTAGTGGATTAGCTTTCAAGTGATGGTGTTTACTATCTTGACTTTCCTCAAATCTGTTTGTCCTGTGCTTGCAGGCATCAAACGGTTAGCACTTCAGCAAGTCTTTCCCAAAATCTATGTATCATGTGCTACAAGAACACTTAAACACAAATATTAGTAAAAATATAAGAGCCCTCTGAGGGCTGTAAACCCGTTAATGAAAAAGGCATATACCCTAGACAAGACTAGTTTAATTAGTCTCCAAATGACTCCCAAACAGATTAATAAAGCGGATAATCATGTCTCTATGTTATAGCGTTATCTTCAAACGAATCCAGATACAAACTAATGCCCAAATCCCTCAAAACATTGCGTAAGAGCTGTGGTCATTCATGATCATATTAAACAAGAACTTTGGAGGCGGGAAATTCCCCTGAGTGAGCTGGAGAATCCCGTCGCGTGAATCCAAACAGAGTTGGAAAATCCCGATGAGAAAACTCCGAACAGAGCTGAAAAGACCTCGCTGCGCGAGAAGATCCGAACAAAGCTAGAAAGCCTCGCTGCGCAAGAAACCCCGAACAAGGCTGGATTTCCCAAGCTCCCGTGAAATCATTGAGCAGGGCCAGAACTATGTCTGAAAGGTGGGCCTTGATCTGTCAAGAGTCCCGAGCAGGGCTGTGTATGTCCCCTTTAATCCCAAGCAGGCCTCCCAACTTCTGAATTCCCATGAATAAATGCAAGGCCGGCAATAATATGTTGTGTCGAGATGTCAGCGCAGGGCTGGATGTAGTAACCCGCTCTTTTATCAGTATTTTAATTACAGTATTGTGTGTTTATTTACCTATCTGCCAGCAATTGAAGTTTTATGTTTTCTATTATGTTTCTGAATTTATGAATCTTGGTGACAAAGTCACTTAGCTTACAAGATGCTTTATTTATCTTCGCGTGTTTAAGACCGCGATGAGAATCTTTGAGTTGACGAATGATTAATTCGAGTTATAACCAACTTAGCTAAGTTGTGTTATTTACCAAGATAGAGTTTATCTTCGCATGATTTACCAAGTCGTGAATTAATTCCGACTTTGAGGATAATTAAATCCACGGATTTAATTTAAGTATTAGAATGACGAACGGATTGAATCTACGGATTTAATTTAGCTTTATCGATGTTAGCAAGCACGAAACCAGTATTTTTAATACTGAGAGTGACCGACACTGAAGGATTTTATTTAGATCTTTTATTAGATCACATCACACGCCTACCCTATCACCTTTTTCAATCTACCTACTACTTTATCAAAAGAAGGATAAAGGAGTGAGCAAGGAGTGCTGCGAAAGCAACCCCTTCTCTATGGCCAAGGCAGCGGCAGCCCTGCCCATTGGCTGGGCAGCCAAAGGGCCGCCTGCTGCACCCCTCTCCCACGCCAGCGCTGCCCAACCACAGCCGAGTAGACTGGGCTGTCCTTGCAGCCCTACACAGCAGCAGCAGCGCCCCCTCGACTTCCACGCCAGCGCTGCCCAACCAGCCAAGTCCACGCCAGCGCTGCCCAACCACAGCTGAGTAGACTAGGCTGTCTTTGCAGCCACCCTACGCCCTAGCTCCCAGTATAAATCCCCCTTCGACCCTTGAGCCCCCTTCCTCATTTCAGCACTCAAGCTTTCAGCAGCAACAGCAAGAAATTCATCCCTCTACACGCCGTGCACGGAGATGAGTAGAGCGAAGGTCAGCGCTGCCCACGTACAAGTTTGAACCTCGACGATCGAAGAAGCGAGGAACCATCGTGCTTGTCCGACCAAAGCGCGCGACAACAGGTAACTCTCGACCTCTGTTACTACTGTTTTCAGCATGAAAAACACGAACACTAGAAGCATGTTAAGTCACTTTTCCGGTAGAACCCACGGCTTGAAACCTTGGTTAAACGACGAGAACTTTAGGCTTTAAACGTAGATAAACTTGAACAAGCACAGCATGCTCACATAGGAATAGATTAGGGCCGACGTACGAGTGAGAATGGAGGCAAGAAAGGACGAAGAACCCTAGTTTTGGAAACTGGAAAACCCCATCGTTCTGCCCAGAAACGCCAGAGCAGAGCTGAGAGGCCGAGCAGAGCTGAGAGGCCGAGCAGAGCTGAGATGTCGAGCAGAGCTGAAAGGCCGAGCAGATCTGAAAGGCCGAGCAGAGCTGAAAGGCCGAGCAGAGCTGAAAGGCCGAGCAGAGCTGAGATGCCGAGCAGAGCTGAGATGCCGAGCAGAGCTGGAACACCAGAGCAGAACTGGAAATGCCAGAGCAGAGCTGGAAACACCAGAGCAGAGCTGGAAGTTCCAGATCAGAGCTGGAAAACGCCAGAGCAGAGCTGACCAGAGCAGAGCCGAACATCCAGAGCTGACTTCAACCGTCAGAACTAGCTCGTCAGAGCTGACTTTAGAAGCCAGAGCTGACGTTCCAGAGCTAAGTCACCAGAGCTGACTTTCGGAGGCCAGAGCTAACTTTCCCGAGCAAATCGCCAGAGCTGACTTTCGGAGGCCAGAGCTGACTTTCCAGAGCCAAAACACCAGAGCTGACTTTCGGAGGCCAGAGCTGACCTTCCGAGTAAATCGCCAGAGCTGACTTTCAGAGGCCAGAGCTGACTTTCCAGAGCTAAATTCGCCAGAGCTGACCTAAAGGCCAGAGCTGACTTTCCAGAGCTAAAATCGCCAGAGCTGACCTAAAGGCCAGAGCTGACTTTCCAGAGCTAAAATCGCCAGAGCTGACTTTCCAGAGCAGAGAACAATGAGGCAGAGCAGACGTGAGATAGAGAGAGAAAGAACTTAGGGTGTTTGAGTTTCATTTCTTTTCCGTTACTCACGAAGGGAGTTTATTATTAAATTAGCAATTTAGAACACCCTAAACAGAGCAAATCAATATAGTAATTTCTAGATCTCACGAGACGAAACCTAGTTGGTTTAATTGCTTTAATAACAAGGACTAGAGATAAGATTTCCCTTAGTATCACCTTAGTCTAATAAACAGAATATGAGCCATGCATAATTGCATTACGCATCCTCATTAGATTTTCCACGATCTAAGATCTTGCGTTATTCTTTTCAATCAAGGTTGAACGCAAGAGTTAAGGCTTAGTCGTGAGTCACCACTACCAGGTGAGGCTTTCTTACGTATAAACTAAAACCATATCTTAGAATTGTTAAGACTTTATGCTTATGAGTTTTTAAATGATTGTCAACGCCTAAATGCTTTATGTTTTGTTGTTAATTGCCTATCTGATGTTAATCGAATTCGGGTCCTGAGCAATTGATAGCTATCCTGCCAGGGCTAGTGTACACCCTTGTGATCGTGAGTCATCTAGCGGGTTGGCCGATCATAGTGTCCGTAGAGGGAGGCCTACCTCTCGGCACGAGTTACTGATATGGTGATTAATGATGTTAAAATGCCTGCGCGGGTTATTTATGAAAGAAATGGTATTTTTGTAGTAAATACGAGTCTTTAAAGGAAAACCCTCGTATCTTACTACCGATGAAAGGCTTGACAATAAAATATTATGCATGTATGTATTTTTCGGCAAGTGTCCACTAAGTACTCCCGTACTTAGCCCTGCATGTATTTCTAAATGTGCAGGTTGAGCTGTGATCGGGGATGTGGTGTGCAAGCGGAGCTTTTGTCAATCTAGGCCGAGAGTTTCAAAGCTGAGTATATGTCTTCATACATATACTCGAGTTGTTGTTTTTCCGCTGAGAACACTGATTTTGCCAGATATCATGTCATTTATCAAAACAATATGTATGGTTTAACAATGTCCTCAAACTCTTTAAGTACCCGTTTGGGTTAATATTATGTATGTCTCCTTTTGACCTCCGTCAATATCTGTTATTTTAATTTGCTTTTCTTATACAAACGTCGAGTCATCAAGAGGTTAGATATGCCCCTTTCTAATCCCGCTCGTAAATCCCCTCCCATCGTCGCGATTTCCCCGAGTTCGCTATCCCTAGCGGGCGCGGCCGCGACACTGGAAGTTCCCCATCATTCACCCGCAAAACGGGGCGACTGTAGTGCTCTTAGCCACCATCATCAAAACACCCGTCTCGATGACCCTGAACCCGCAATACAAAATCAAAGTCGAGTTAGTCCCTTAACATGACATAATTCATTCCCAAAATTGGAGCAAAAAAAAAAATCATAGCCAAAGTAATCTCGAACTTAGAGCTAAATCTTAGTAATATTAGGCCCCAAAATCATAATTGCGTCAGCACTATCAATCTTGGAAATAAAGTAAAAGCACAATAATACCAAGCTCAAAAATCCCAAGAATCAGTACAGGGCAAATGATAACTTTAAAAAAATCAGTTGCTACACGATCAATGTATAACGCATTTTGTCAAACTCATCATATCTGACATCTCGATACACATACACCTGTACATATATGCATATATAATCCTAGCACTAGTTCCATCAAAGAATATCATTCAAGTCTTAGAGAATAAGCTTCGAGATAGCCCATCCAAAATAAAGTCGCCCAAATCGAGAAGCGATTTTTCCCAATTTCCCAAGCAACCCTGTAAGAATTAAGAAATTAATAGCGACTAACAACAACTAGTAAATAGATTATCATCAATAAGTTGAAACCATTAATAGTACGAATAATTCGCCTCAATCGTACGAATTCACCGATAAATGCAAACCAAGAAGCAAGGTCAAAATCAAAAGGTAGCAATGACAATATTTGGAAAAGAGGAGCGTAAATCTCCCTTTGCAGATGTGATGCCGAGCATTCATTTTGGACCTTCATCCGAAAAACTAATAAAGAGCCCGAGTTATGAGCGGAGTTGTTGTATATGCTCCCCTGTCGATTTAAGTATCCCTGAGTAACGAAAAGGATGGAAATCTCATTCCCGACCCGCGAGTTCTTTGAAACGAAATAGGGCTGTCCTGAACCTTGCCTGCGCTGCCCTCTTGAGGCTCTGATTTTCCTTGAATATCATTGCCTGCGCTGTCCTTTTGAGGCTCTAATGTTCCTTGAATATCACTGCCTGCAAAACCATGTACTGATCATGTCTGCGCCGAATCAATGCTGAAAATCTTAGCTCGGAGTCAAGATAACAGACAACATATGTTCACAGAAATATGGAGCGATTGAAAACACTCATTCTAATCTAATAATCTTGGCAAATTTAAAACAACAACGCAGCAAAATCAGTCCCAACATCAGTTCCCATGGTTAAACGAGATATTAAATAGGAATTAGTTCCACACTCCACACATCTAACTGCCACGACTCAGTGTAAGACATTATCAGCCACTCCGTGAATTCAAAGAGGGTATCTGTAACGAGCAGACACGTACTTGACAACCAAATGATTCAAATGATATAAACAACCCTCATAATGCATTCGGTTAAGAAATTGAAAACAATGATAGAATAAATCTGCGGCGATGGCAGCGATTGGTGTTTTCAGATAGCTGCGTTCTGTGTTTGATATCCCCATCGGATATAGGGTTGGGATTGGTGAAAGCCCTGGGAGTGACAACCGATGGACGGGGGGATGTGTGGTTTCTGCACTCGGTGGTGGGCTGCGGATCTCTTTGCTTAGTTTATTGAAGGCTGCCATCACAACAACACCCTGGCAGCTCTGTCGTCCCTTCATCAGGCAGACGGTGTGCGTTTAACAACAAACGCTGAATATGCACAACACAAAGGCCTCTTCAGCGCTGAGCTAAGATAGCGGCCCGAATTAGGAAAACTCCTAATGCAAGATCAGGGCTAAGTTAGTCCAGCAAAAATGACATATTTAATCCCCAAAATCAAAGCAAAGATCAGAACTAAATATATTCAAAAGCATGACTAATCCATCAGGATTAAACATAGTAAAGAGAGAGATAATTGCAGCAACATTTCAGAGCGAAAGACTCCGCAGACAGATTATGATAATGTACTTAGTGTATTGATTGGAGAATTTTAGGGAATTGAAGACAAGAACTGGGATTGGAATCTTAGCTTGTGCTCCATTGCAATAGATTGTTGAGGTCGACATCACGATCGCCAATTTGTGGCTTAGCAGCTTGAAGATGATGCTCCGTCGGAGGAGGTTAAGATCTCTCTCGCTGCTGATATTCAGCACCAAGAGGCCACGACTTGTGAATTCAGCCCTCACAAGACTCCGCCCTAACCAACATAACTCAGAATTCCTGTAGGTCTCTCAGTCGTAGCTGAGATTGAAGGCATGTTGTTTCTTTCCCTAATCTCTCTGCAAACTGAACTTTCCCTTGATAAAACACTCTGAAACAGAGCAGGTTTTCGGTGCGGAGGCTGGATTCCGGCTCAACGATAACCTTCGCAGCGAAGAAGGAAGAGGTAGCGATAAGCTTTCTGGCCGAGTCGCTCCTCTGACCTGTATACCTCCATCTACCATCGAAAAAGGAAAATTAGAACCCCAAAATACATTCATATTAAAAATTTGAGAACTGGAGTTGGGTGGATCTGTCGTGGCTGCGGCTGTGAAAATGCTCGTAGATTTTTTCGGTTGTTTTTCTTGAGGCTCGACCCAAAGGGTTTTCCGACCAATCTGCCGACTGAACTCAGCAATCCCCACTTTTTTCTTAGTGCAAATGTTTTTCAAATCGTGGATCCAGACACAAAAATTATCAGTAATTTGCTGCGAAACACAGAGAAACACAAAAATCATCAAGATTCACTCAAATTTACACGAAATTGCTAAGAAATATATATTGGTTTAAGAGAATTAGGGCTTTCGCCCTATGCTGATAGCCTGCGAGCCATTAGGACTCATTGGAACTCAGAGGAATCCGTCCGATGAAGGAACTCAAAGATAAGCGCGCTGCACAATGTCGATGTAATCGGCGGCGGCGGTGTGGTTGCAGACTGGATCCTCGACTGCCTGTGAGGAGTATCTTCCGTGTTTAGCCAGAGGAGATCGGTGATTGTCAATCTTCAGATCCATTTTGGATCCCCTTTTGTTTTGCTCAAACATCGAGAGGAAGATGGATTTGAGCTCTACGATCAAAGATGGGGTTCCACACGGTGGCACGGGGTGACGCAACCATCGATTGTGCGGTGGCCTGACACGGCAGTAGGAGGTAGATTATTTCTCGATCGGAGGTTGAAGATGCATTAGAGGGTGGCCAATTTGATGGCTGCGGAGGGGCGGCGAATTGTTGGGCCTGCGCAGGAGCGGTGGATTCTTGCCGAAAATTTTTTGCCCAGAAAAGTGAGAAAGCTTGCTCCAATTTTTCAATTTTTTCGGATGAACAGTAACCAAATCCCCAATTTTCCCAATTTTTTTTCGATGAACAGTAATCTAGCCTCAATGAACAGTACCCTCTCGATGAACAATATCTGAATCTGGAAAATCCAAAAATCGAGAAGAATGTAAGATCGAAACTCACGCCTTAAGCTCAATTTCTCACAGACGGCGCCAGTTGGTGAAGCATGAAATCAACTCCTAATCTAAAAAGCAATAATCGAGATAGGATTTACGTGGTTCGGTCGTTAAGACCTACGTCCACGTGAGATCTTCGAGTTCTTCCACTATATTTCGAGATAATTACATTTTACAAGTGTGTTGCTCCCAAAATAAAACCACCCTCTTAATGCTAATGCTAACCTTCTATTTATAGATGCGAGAGTGAGCCCTAAAGGCCTTAGGCCCATGAACTCTAATAATTGGATTTAGGCCATTTAATGCCTTAATACACCTTAGTCTTGATTTGACCCATCTGCGCTGTCCTTCGTTGCCCGTGTTGAGTAGCTCCCTTGAGCTACGCAGGCGAGACTGTGCTGCCAAGTAACTTGGGTAGTCTGCGCTGCCAAGTCCCTTCGTCTGCGCAGCCGAGTTCCTTTATTATCTGAGGTCTTCAATTAAACCTGCGTTGGTTGGCTTCGTTCAATAAGAATAATAATAATAATAATAATAATAATAATAATAATAATAATAATAATAATAATAATAATAATAATAATAATATTAATCAAGTAAAATGTTCTTGTATTGCTAAGCACAGCGCTGATGAGTATTCTAGTCCTCATCAAAACCCTAAACCTGAACACTAAACCCTAATATGAGTATTGAAGTTAACTACTTATATTAACATAAATATACATTTATGCGAACAAATGTATATACATTTGTATATAATGGTCAGGTGAAGCTGTCAGCTCTGGCACTGGAAATCTACTCTGGCGAGTGATGGTCAGCTCTGGCGAGCTTGGTCAGGCGAATGACTGTCAGCTCTGGCACTGGAAACCTACTCTGGCGAGTGATGGTCAGCTCTGGCAAATGAATTTCATCTCTGTCGAGTTTGGTCAGCTCTGGTGGCCTTGACCGCTCGGCGAGTGTTGTCAGCTTTGTCAGCTCTGGCGAATGAATCTCAGCTCTGTCGAGTTTGGTCAGCTCTGGCGGCCTTGCGGGCCCTCGCACCGAATAATTTGCGATTCGATTAATAACAAATTGTTATTCGATGAATTTTCAATACTATTCACTATAATTTTAGTGAAATGTGCAGTTAGCTTATGTGTTATTCAGTATATACACAAATTCTTGCGTGCTCCCGAGTCAAATCCCATATCGGATTCCCTACCAGAGACACCTGCCAGAGCCAGAGCAGAGACACCTACTAGAGCCAGAGATACCAGAGACAACCTGCCAGAGCCAGAGTTTCCAGAGACAACATGCTAGAGTGCAGCGCTTCCAGAGACAAAATACAGACTCTGATGAATGAATATTTAATCGATCTGAATAATTTAACATATTGCATTTATAAACTGAATAAACTTTCAAGTTATGCGAATAATGTGAACAATCTACTGAATATGTTTCAAATAATTTTTTATGTTTTCATGGAAAAAAAAGTTCATGGAAAAACTTGGAAATCCGACCAAAGTTCATGATTTTTCGCATAATTAACCCTAATAATAATAATAATAATAATAATAATAATAATAATAATAATAATAATAATAATAATAATAATAATAATAATAATAATAATAATAATAATAAAACAAGTTAGCATTCTAAAGTATAAAGACTTTAAATGATAAAGGAAATTTCTGGAAAATAAATCCAATAAGTAACTCTTGTCAAACAGCCGGTCTTGCATGCGGCGGTTGCACTCCAGTGCGACGGGTCTGCCCCGACCCGCGCCCCAGATCCAAAATCCTGAATCTTAAATTATTACATTTGTTTACAATAATTATTACTTTTAATAAACATGATATATTCGCACAAATGTATAATTATATAAATATAAGTATTTACCTTCATTTAATATAAAGTATTATATTTTCTAAACCCTCAATTCTATAAACTAAACCATAAACCCTGTAAACTAAACCTAAACCTGAACACTAAACCCCAAATGTATAACCATTACATTTGTATATAATGGTCAGGCGAATGACTGTCAGCTCGGCCACTGGAAATCTACTCTAGCGAGTGATGGTTAGCTCTGGCGAGCTTGGTCAGGCGAATGATTGTTAGCTCTGGCACTGGAAATCTACTCTGGCGAGTGATAGTCAGCTCTGGCGAGCTTGGTCAGGCGAATGACTGTCAGCTCTGGCACTGGAAATCTACTCTGGCGAGTGATGGTCAGCTCTGGCGAGCTTGGTCAGGCGAATGACTGTCAGCTCTGGCACTGAAAAACACTTCTTAAAATATAAAATATAAACAATTTTCAGCCCTTAGATCACTAAGATCTACGGTTGATTCGTAACCTTGTTGGATGAATTCGTGATCCTGTGTTCGAATCCCAAAGGTAGCAAAAAATTATTTTTCACAATTCGTAACCATGTTTGATGAATTCGTAATCCTGTTGGATAAAATTCGTACATTAAAAAACGTTTATATTTATATTTTAAGAAGTGTTTTTACCGTAGCCCTCCCATATATATATATATATATATATATATATATATATATATATATATATATATATATAGTTGGTCTCCTATGCGGTAACCGCATAGGATGCGACCGGGTCACCCCTGACCCGCCTCCAGCTTGACCCAAAAACCTGACCCGGGATACATATATATTAAAAAATTATTGTTCATCTCTTTTCTTCACGCTTCTCTTCTCATCGAAAACCTAGTCTTCTCTGCCAAACCTTGCGCATCATCTCCCAAACCTTGCGCATCATCGCCGCCGGATTTTATAACATCGCTGGCGCGGGTGGGTTTATATTCCAATCCCGCCACCGGATTTTACAAGATCGCCGTTGCAGATTTCAAAATTTGCCGAATTTTACAACCTCGCCGACATGATGTACGATTTGGTTTTGAATTTTGTTTGGATTTTTCGAGGAAATAAATTATGATATAAACATGGGAGGATCAGATACTCATACTAAAAATGAAATCCCGAACAGGTGCAATGTCAGCTCTGGCAATGAATATCTACTCTGGCGAGTGATGGTCAGCTCTGGCGAGTGATGTCAGCTCTGGTGAGTGAGTTTCAACTCTGTCGAGTTTGGTCAGCCCTGGCGAATGAATTTCATCCTTGTGATTGATTGCCAGCTCTGGAAGATTGAGCTCTGCACGAATGATTACCAGCTCTGGCTGCATTGTTAGTTCTGGCGAGTTATTTTCAGCTCTGGAAGCTTGAGCTCTGCGTGAATGAATGCCAGCTCTGGCGTACTTGGTCAGCTCTGGCGAATGAATGCTAGCTCTGGCGGCCTTGGTTAGCTCTGGCGGGTCCATAAATGGGCAGGGTAGACCCGGTCGCATAGCATGCGGTTAACCGCATACAATAAATTGCGATATATATATATATAGAGGAGAGTTCAATGGAGACCACTCCCCTATGTAGAGAACGAAGACCAAATCGTGTGCGCCTATTCTAGGATATTGTACGGTAGTGATTTGATTTGATTTGGCTGGTTTTTAATATTTGTTTCGGTTATTAGTTTGCAGTAAAGATAAGTTGGTAATTGCCTTTTCAAATCATATCCGTTACCTCATAAAATTATATCTAATCAAATCTGTTAATTATGGAAACATATCTATAAGATTGGTCTGTTACAAAGAAACTCCATTCACACAACAAAAAAGGAACGTGCTTCTTTAATTTTTTATTCATAGTCTATTGCACTGCATCTTTAATTTTTGATTCATAGTTGATTTATGCCTAATTGTTCATAATTTGAGGGATTAGTTGATGTTAATTTGAACTCTTAGTTATTGATGTGGTGAATTTAATGAAGAAATCAGAATATTTAGCAAAATGGAGCAATTACACGTGACAGAGCTGACCAAACTCAACAGAGCTGACATTCATTCGCCAGAGTTGACCAAGGCCGCCAGAGCTGGCATTCATTCGTGCAGAGCTCAAGCTTCCAGAGCTGAAAATAACTCGCCAGAACTAGCAATGCAGCCAGAGCTAGTATCCATTCGTGCAGAGCTCAATCTGGCAGAGCTGGCAATCAGTCACAAGGATGTCAGAGCTACCTACATATCCAGAGCTGGAAATCACTTGCAAGTCGTCAGAGCTGGCAATCACTCACAAGACCGCTGCTGAACGGAAAGACACATGACTCTCCTTTTGTCACAGCCCGCAATCCCTAAGGATGGCTTAACTGGGGTTATGACTTGGGAAGGGGATTAAGAAGCGGGAAAAGAAAGGGGCATTTACTTAACAATCAAACATTTAATGAAAAGGACATTTATTTATATAACACTAGGATCATAACTGATCACTTGGGTACATACAAGACGTTTGTTCGGGAAGGCCCGTCGAAGTGGATTACCCAACAAAAGAGTATCATTCTTAAAATAAAACATTAACATGATCAGAGTATCTTGCAGCGGAAAATACGTGTGAGTTATACATTTGAAGATGTATACTCAAGGTTACATTACTGTTCTATATCAAAAGAGTACATCCGCTCAACTCCACTCCATTCCATCACTCGCTCAACCTGCACATTAGGGAAAACAACATGCAGGGCTGAGTAAAAATACTCAGTGAACATATGCCGGAAACATAACATTTTATAGCATTTATTGAACTGCCAACAGTAATACACAGGGTTTTACTTGAAGGACCCGTGCTTACTAAACATTTTCTTTCGTTTCATAAAGTTGGAGGCCTCCTTCCACGGACGCCAAGACCGGTCGCAAGCGACACATAGTCTCCATGGTGTACAGGTTGATTTATGCTTAATTGTTCTAAATTTTGGGGTTTGCATGAGATTTATTTTAAAAGAATCCTCTGGAAATTGGTGTGTTTTATGGTGTATTTTATGTTTTGCAGGAGATTTAGGTTTTCGAGATGAAGAGTGCAAATTTTGGAGAGTTTGGGCTAAGAATTACGTTTTTGTGCATACTCTGGCATGACAGATAAGCGAAGCCCCGCATGCCAGAACAGCGAAATGGGAAGCCAGAGAAATGCTCCAGAGCCAGAGCAGCGGAATCAATCTCCAGAGCAGAGAAACCAATAGCCAGAGGAATCAATGGTCAGATCAGAGAAATCAAAAACCAGGCCAGAGAAATCATTTGCCAGTGCAGTGAAGTCAATCTCCAGTGCAGCGAAGTGAACAAGCCAGAGGAATCTTGCTAATTTTTATGAATTTGTGGAAGAGAAGATGGTTTTCGATGTGAATTTCGGGTTTGTGAATGAATGGTGGTTATTCTTGTTTTACTCTTGATATATGTTTCTTGATTATGCAAAGAATTTGAGTTTTGTTGCAACACGATTGTAAGTAAGTAAAACGTGATTTGTCCGGTAGATGCTAGAAGGAGTGTTGTCATTGTGATTGCCTACGATCGTATCTTATCTGTGAAAATGTTGGACGAATTGCCAACTTCAAAATTGCCAGCTCTGAAACATCTGGCCTGTTCTGAAACGTGATAGCTCTGAGTCTCTGCTCCTCTAGTCTAACTATGAGCATGGGAAACCACGTGAAAAGACTTTGGATTACATCCAAATAGTTTTTATTTCACGAATTATGGCTCAACTGTCAAAAATCTCAAGCACACAAAGTGTGAAAAATGGTGATATTGATTATAAAGGTGATTACATTAGGGAATTCACTTCTAGCGGAGAATTGGGTCTGATCGAATTACTTGCATTACTCTTTTGTTGCTTCTTAAACTTTGAGTTACTTGCATGATCGAGAGATGTGTATTGATTGTAAAATTTTGAATTGACTTTGAGAACGTTTGGATGAAAATTAGCATTGTTGAAATCAATCTCTTCCTAGGATTCATATGGATTTTACTTGAGGACAAGCAAAAGGCTAAGTGTGGGTGTTGATTTATGCTTAATTGTTCTAAATTTTGGGGTTTGCATGAGCTTTATTTTAAAAGAATCCTCTGGAAATTGGTGTGTTTTATGGTGTATTTTATGTTTTGCAGGAGATTTAGGTTTTCGAGATGAAGAGTGCAAATTTTGGAGAGTTTGGGCTAAGAATTAAGTTTTTGTGCATACTCTGGCATGACAGAGAAGCGAAGCCCCGCATGCCAGAACAGCGAAATGGGAAGCCAGAGAAATGCTCCAGAGCCAGAGCAGCGGAATCAATCTCCAGAGCAGAGAAACCAATAGCCAGAGAAATCAACGGTCAGATCAGAGAAATCAAAAGCCAGGCCAGAGAAATCATTTGCCAGTGCAGCGAAGTCAATCTCCAGTGCAGCGAAGTGAACAAGCCAGAGGAATCGAAAGCGCCAGCGGAATTGCCAGTCAGAGAAACCGAGAGCCAGAGCGGAAGCCGTTCCGCTGGCGAGAGCCACGATTTCCGCCAGGGTGGAGATTATTTCCAGAACGCGCGTCACAGCTGGAGAGTTACCTTCCTTGGCACGATTCTATTCCTTTTAGAGTCCGGCTTTGCATGGCAACTTCCATGGTGATCTAGAGGGATTTGAAGTCTATAAATAGGGTCATACTTTTCATTGTAAAATATCATACTTTGCCCTAGTTTTAGACGCCATCTTTGCGATCTGTTGGCATCCGAAGCTTAGGATTTAATTGCTTTCATAGTTTTCAGCTTTCATTGTTCTAGTTAGGTTTTAATTTAGTTTTATTTAGTTTTTATTCTTGGATTGTGATTGAGTGACACAATTACACGTTCAAGACGTTTACGGTATTTCGTATTTAAATTCAATTTATTTCTGTTTAATCATGTTTACGTTTTTCGTTCATGTTTACGCTTTCTTTTTAATTATGCAATTTAAATTATGCATTTTAGTTTCACGCCTAGATTAGAAGTCTTCAAATATACAAGTATTTAATTCCTTAAGTTAGGTTTAATTTGAGTTGTTTAAATTCTTGCCTAGGTTAAGTTTAAATTCAAGTCAAGTTTAATTTAAATTTAAGTTTAAGTTTAAGTTTCAGTTTTTAAAATCAAACTCTTTACTGTTTTTCTCGCGATACAATTAAGAAGCCCTTTAAGACTTTTCTTGAGAGATGACACTGGGTCAACTTACCATCACTAGGATGTCCTTGTTCTATTGCAAGTCAACTTAGAGGTGTTTCTAGTTGAGTCAAATTATGGCGCCGTTGCAGGGGAAAGTTTTAGGCGTTTTAGTTGTGTCGTTTTTACTTGCTTTATTTAATTTCCAGTTTTTTTATCGTTTTTGTTTTTACGTTTCTTCCACTCGGTGCGTTTAATCCGTTTGTTTAGTGTTGTGCATGCAGGGACGCCGTATTCTTAAAGGCAAACTTGTGTCCCCGTTGCATAGTACGAGCGAAGGGATTTTCAGAAGTATAGCTGCAAAGAAGAGGAGGAAGCCAGCTCCGCCAATTCCAGCTCTGACTCTGAACCTGAAGTTCCAGAGCAGACCGTAGAAGAGGAGGAAGCCAGCTCTGCCAAGTCCAACTCTGATTCTGAAGTACCAGAGCAGAGCGCAGGAGAGGAGGAACAAGATTCGCCAGCCAGCTCTGACTCTGAGCCTTCAGAGCAGCCAACGAAGGAGGATGCCAGCTCTGCCGATACAGAGCAAACGACAAAACAAGCTAAGGAGGAAGAGGCCAGCTCCGCCAATTTCAGCCCTAAGCAGAATTTAAACGAGGAAAAGAAGGAGATGGCCCAGAACACGGAATACATGGGAGACTTCACCAGGCCGGTAATCGGAGATACCAACACGTCGGCAATCGTGCTCCCCACTGTTGTGAGAAACTACAATCTCAAACCCAACGACTCGAATTTGCTGCCGGTGTTCCACAGGATGCCAAGCGAGGATGCTCTGCAATTCATCCGAGACTTTTGCACACAAGTGCAAACGATTCCTCTGCTTAGCCTCACGGAGGACCAACTCAAGCTCAAGTGCTTCCCCTATGCACTTAAAGATCGGGCAAGGACGTGGATGCTTTCTCTGCCGCCCAACTCTATCACTACGCGGGGGGATGCTTGTAAAAAATTCATGCTGAAATACTACCCAAGTCACAAGACACAGGAGCTGAGAACGAAAATAATGGAGTTCACCCAAGGAGCGGACGAGCCTTTGCACGAAGCTTGGGAGAGATATGAAGAACTCATCCGACAATGCCCTCAACATCAATTCACTAATGTTATGTTGATGCAGTTCTTCTACGATGGGTTAGTGCAAACTGCCCAATTTATGGTGGATAGCACGGCAGGAGGTAACATGGCTCGGAAGACCGCTGCAGATCTGAAAGAGATTTTCAAGACCTTGGCCGAGAGCTCCCAACAGAAGTCCGTCCGTGGAAGAAGAGTTGAAGCCAGCGCGGTGACAAATCAATTCGAGATGCAGCAGCAGTTGGCTTCGATCATGCGAGAAGTATAACAGTTGAAGATGGACAAGATGGAGAATTCAGCTCCGGTGCAAAAGTCAGCGCTGCCGATGACAACGCCGCCGATGTCAGCCACACCAAATCCAGCCCTGCAGTACGTTGAGCCTTGTGGTATTTGTGGAGATTTTAGCCATGGAGCCAATGAGTGTCATCGAATGGGAGAATTTACTCCAGAAGGACAAGCTGAAGTCTATGCGGCACAAGGATTCCAAAGTTACAATCAAGTGCAGAGCAGACCATACGGCCAGAATATGAATCAAGGTCCACATAATATCGTTGGAGGATGGAGAGGTCAGCCGAATGTTGGATGGGGAAATCAAAATTTTGGGGGGAATCAATTCCGACGACCATCCCAAATGGGCTATCAACAACAACAACAGTATTTCCCACCACAGCAGGGGCCTTCTCAACCATACAGACCACAATACCAACAGCAGCAATCCATTCCGCAACAGAGTGCGCAGCCGATTCCACCACAGAAATCCACGCTCGAAGAAACGCTGTAAGCCTTTATGGAGATCAGCAAATAAGTATGGAGTCCCAAGCTTCTACAATCAAAAGGCTGGAAACAACGGTTGGACAACTTTCCGGTGCCTTGAATCAAATCCAACAACAATAGCAGCCCGGGAAGTTGCATGGCCAACCTGCTCAGCCGCATCAAGCTCTAGCTGTAACTGTTCTCCGCAGTGGTAAGATGGTGGATAACAAAGTAGATGTTCCTGCACAGACCAGAGCAGAGAAGCCGAGCTCTGCCTTTACCAGAGCAGAGCAGCCGAGCTCTACCTTTACCAGAGCAGAGAAGCCGAGTTCAGCTCTGACCAGCCCGACTGATGGAGAGAAGGCAGACCAGCAAAAGAAAGGAGAAAAGGAGAAGGAGGTCAAGCTCCACAAAGCTACTACACCTTATCGACCACCGGTTCCTTTTCTGAACAGGTTGAGAAACGAGAGGCAGGATCGTCAGTTCGAGGAATTCTATAACATGTTGGCCAAGGTAAATGTGAATTTGCCTCTTCTTGATGTGATCCGAAATGTGCCTGCATATGTGAAATTCTTCAAGGATTTGGCATCCAACAAAAGAAGGTTCGGTGACAATGAGAAGGTGTTGGTCTCCGAAGTTACAAACGCAATCATGCAGCAATCTTTGCCACCCAAGCAGCGCGATCCAGGTAGTTTTGTGATTAATATTGCTTTGGGAAATGGTAAGGAAGCCACGGGAATGTTAGATTTGGGGGGCAGGGATTAAGTTGATGCCTTACTCTATTTTTCAACAATTAGAGTTAGGTAATTTAAAATCTACTCGCATGTGCCTCTAACTTGCTGATAGGTCCGTCAGGTATTCCCGTGGTATAGTAGAGGATATCCTAGTTAGAGTCGGGGGTTTGATAGTGCCTGTTGATTTTGTGGTCCTTGAGATTGGGGATGTGCACGAGAATGGTAGAGATCACACTCTGCTCTTAGAAAGACCCTTTATGGCGACCACTAACACGTTGATTGATGTCAAAAATGGAACTATTAAAATGACAGTGTTAGGGGAATCGGTGTCTTTCTCGATGCACGAAAATCGGGCTATGCCTTCTGCCAACTTTATGAATGAATGCTCATATATAGATGCTATTAATGGCTTGGTTGAGAAGGTATTTTTACAGGAGCAGGAATGTGTGGAAGTTTGCGCTGGATCAGCCGACATAGAGGAATTAGCTAGGGAAGGTGAAGAGTTCAGCGCTGCCCAGCCAGCTCTGCCGATGACAAAGCTGTCGAAGCTAGCTGAGCCCTTCAGCCCAGCCCTGCCGAGTTCAGTGCAGCCCAGCCATACCGAGCTGCCCTTAGATAAACAGATAGGAACCAAGAGGTCAACGCTGGAACTGAAGGAACTCCCTGTCAATCTCAAGTTTGTTTTTCTAGAAGAAGGCGAGGAGAAACCAGTGATCATCTCGGCTACTCTGACTTTAGAGCAAGAAGCGGCGCTGCTCGAGGTGTTGAAAAGAAACAAGGCAGCGCTGGGATGGAGCCTAGGTGACATACGTGGCATTAGTCTAGCCACATGCATGCACAAGATCAACCTAGAGGAAGGAGCTGCACCCAAGCGAGATGCCCAGTGACGCTTGAACCCTATGCTGATGGAGGTTGTGCGCAAGGAAATCCTTAAGCTACTTGTCGAAGGGATTATCTATTATGTCGCCGATAGTGAGTGGGTGAGCCCGGTGCATGTAGTGCCAAAGAAAAGAGGAATGACGGTTGTGCGCAATGACAAGATGGAGTTGGTGCCGACACGTCCTACCACGGGATGGCGGATGTGCGTCGACTACAGGAAACTCAATGCCGTCACCAAAAAGGATCATTTTCCTCTTCCTTTTGTTGATCAAATGTTAGATCGCTTAGCAGGGCATGATTTTTATTGTTTTCTTGATGGCTTGTCAGGTTACTACCAAATCGCAATCGCGCCGGAAGATCAAGTCAAAACGGCCTTCACCACGCCTTTTGGGACATTTGCATGGAAGAGGATGCCGTTCGGATTGTGCAATGCACCCGGGACGTTTCAACGATGCATGATGTCCATATTCTCTGATATGATTGGTAAATTCGTGGAGGTTTTTATGGATGATTTTTCGGTTTTTGGGCAGTCCTATTATGATTGTTTGACTAAGATTGATGTAGTGTTGCAAAGGTGTATTGAAAGTGGCCTAACCTTGAGTTGGGAAAAGAGTCATTTCATGGTTACTCGCGGTATTGTCTTGGATCATGTGGTGTCTAAGCATGGATTAGAGGTCGACAGAGCTAAGGTGGAGGTAATCCAAAAGTTGCCGCCCCCTATTGATGTCAAGGGAATTAGGATTTTCTTAGGTCACGCCGGTTTTTACCGGCGTTTCATTAAAGATTTCTCTAAAATTAGCCAACCTCTATGCAAACTGCTAGCTCAGGACGTTCCTTTTAATTTTGATGACTCTTGCATGCACGCCTTTGAAACATTAAAACTTAAGTTAAGCTCTGCCCCGGTTGTGATTGCACCTGATTGGTCATTACCCTTCGAGATCATGTGTGATGCGTCTAACTCTGCTGTAGGAGCGGTGCTAGGTCAGCGTGTGGATAGGATGTTATGTGTGATTTACTATGCTAGTTTAACTCTGAATAGTGCTCAAGTAAATTACACCACTACTGAAAAAGAGATGCTTGCTGTGGTCTTTGCCTTAGATAAATTTCGAGCATACATCATTGGGTCTAAGGTCATTGTCCATAGTGACCATGCTGCGCTTCGATACTTGATGACTAAACCTCAAGCTAAAGCTCGTCTAATCCGTTGGGTCTTACTGCTGCAAGAGTTTGATGTAGAGATCAGGGATAGGAAAGGGAGCGAGAATCATGTTGCTGACCACCTTTCCCACTTAGATAATAATCTGATAGAGTCGAGTCTTAATTGCATCCCTGAATCTTTTCCTTTTGAGCATACGTATGCATTAACCTTTGACAAGTGCAGTACTGCAGAGTCTAGTTCTACCGAGCTCAGCCCTTTTCGTGTCCTTTCTGCCCAGCCATCTCTGCCAAGCCAGAGCAGCCCCGCCAGCTCTGCCGAGCTCTGCTCTGGCAAAGTCAACTCTGCCGACTTCAGAGCTGCCGAAGTCGGCTCTGCTTTTGCCAGCTTCACTGAGATCACCTCTGCCGACCTTGCCAAATTTAGCGCTGCTCGGCCCAGCTCTGTGAGCGCCGAGCCCTGGTATGCCGATATTGTTAATTACTTAGTTTGTGGTATTCTACGGCCTGAGCTGACATCGCAGGAGAGGCAGAGATTTTTAGCTCAATGCAGGCACTACTATTGGGAGATTCCTCACCTCTTCAAGCTTGGAAAGGATGATGTCATTCGACGGTGTGTGCCAGCAGAGGAGCAACAACAAGTGTTGAAAATGTGCCATGAAGATCATTGTGGTGGACATTTTGGGGGGCAGAAAACAGCACATAAAATTCTTCAATCAGGTTTGTTTAGGCCTTCCATTTTCAAGGATGCACACACTTTCACTCTTGCATGCGATCGGTGTCAGAGAGTAGGAAATATTGGCCGCAGGAATGAGATGCCCCTCCAAAGCATTTTAATTGTCGAAATTTTCGAAGTGTGGGGCATTGATTTCATGGGGCCATTTCCTACTTCGCATGGGTTTCAATACATTTTACTTGCTGTAGATTACGTGTCCAAATGGGTTGAGGCTATCCCCACGCGGACATGTGATGCTAATGTGGTGCTTAAGTTTGTGCAAGAGAACATTCTTTCTATATTCGGATTTCCTAGAGCTATCATTAGCGATGGGGGCAAGCACTTCTGCAACAAGTTGTTTGCAAAGCTCATGAAGAAGAATGGGATCACGCACAAGGTTGCAACACCATACCACCCACAGACCTCTGGACAAGCCGAGACGAGCAATCGGCAGATCAAGGGAATTTTGGAGAAAACGGTGCAGCCCTCGCGCAAGGATTGGTCTGCAAAGTTGAATGATGCTCTCTGGGCATACAGAATTACCTTCAAAGGCGTGCTTGGGATGAGTCCATACCGCCTAGTCTATGGGAAGGCCTGCCATCTGCCGGTGGAGATTGAGCACAAAGCTTATTGGGCGATCAAAGCTGCCAACTATGACTTGGACTCTGCTGTGAAGCAGCGCACGCTGCAAATGGAGGAGTTAGATGAGCTACGCAATGAGGCGTATGAGAATGCGAGAATTTACAAGGACAAAGTAAAGCGACTCCACGATCGCCGCATTTGCCACAAGAAGCTTTGCCCTGGAATGAAGGTGCTCTTGTTCAATTCTCGACTTAAGTTATTTCCGGGGAAGCTGAAATCTAGATGGAGCGGTCCGTTTTTACTTAAGGGGGTGTTTGAGCATGGTGCCGTTGAGCTATTCAATGAAAACACGAATGAGAGCTTCAGAGTGAACGGCCACCGAGTGAAGCCATATTACGAGCACCAGAGCTCGTCCATGGTGGTGGAGTCTCACACTCTGCACGATCCTCACTAAGGGTCAGATCTGAAGTCGGGCTGGAGACTCTAACTCTAGCGCTTGGTGGGAGGCAACCCACCGTTGGTTTGTTTTTAGTTTTTGTTTTTCTTTGTTTTCCGTTGTTGTTTTTTGTCTTTCCTAAGTTTTGGGTGCTTGCGCGGATGCTTTGATGTGGTGTTCATGTTTTAACTTCAGCGCTGCAGTTCTAACCTTGCCGTCAGCGCAGTCTCGCCAGCGCGTCTCTGCCCAGTTCGCGCTGCACTTTTCCGCGCTGCACTTCTCCGCGCTGCTCTGCCAGCGCTGACCAGATTCAGCACGGTCACTTTCTACTCTGCCACAGACCGCGAATTCCCATCTTCACCACCTCGCACGATGTTCTAGTTTCTCAATGCCGATAATCAGGGACGTTTTCTTAACTCTTTTTATTTCTTTTGTGCCCTGAGGAAATGGCATGCTTTAAGTGTGGGGGGTGTTTTATTTCGCTTATGCTTTCAATTGGGCGAGATTAGTCTTTCTATGCTTAGTTTTTGGTCTCGAATCTTGCTAATTTTTATGAATTTGTGGAAGAGAAGATGGTTTTCGATGTGAATTTCGGGTTTTTGAATGAATGGTGGTTATTCTTGTTTTACTCTTGATATATGTTTCTTAATTATGCAAAGAATTTGAGTTTTGTTGCAACACGATTGTAAGTAAGTAAAACGTGATTTGTCCGGTAGATGCTAGAAGGAGTGTTGTCATTGTGATTGCCTACGATCGTATCTTATCTGTGAAAATGTTGGACGAATTGCCAACTTCAAAATTGCAGCTCTAAAACATCTGGCCTGTTCTGAAACGTGATAGCTCTGAGTCTCTGCTCCTCTAGTCTAACTATGAGCATGGGAAACCACGTGAAAAGACTTTGGATTACATCCAAATGGTTTTTATTTCACGAATTATGGCTCAACTGTAAAAAATCTCAAGCACACAAAGTGTGAAAAATGGTGATATTGATTATAAAGGCGATTACATTAGGGAATTCACTTCTAGCGGAGAATTGGGTCTGATCGAATTACTTGCATTACTCTTTTGTTGCTTCTTAAACTTTGAGTTGCTTGCATGATCGAGAGATGTGTATTGATTGTAAAATTTTGAATTGACTTTGAGAACGTTTGGATGGAAATTAGCATTGTTGAAATCAATCTCTTCCTAGGATTCATATGGATTTTACTTGAGGACAAGCAAAAGGCTAAGTGTGGGGGGGTTGATTTATGCTTAATTGTTCTAAATTTTAGGGTTTGTATGAGCTTTATTTTAAAAGAATCCTCTGGAAATTGGTGTGTTTTATGGTGTATTTTATGTTTTGCAGGAGATTTAGGTTTTCGAGATGAAGAGTGCAAATTTTGGAGAGTTTGGGCTAAGAATTAAGTTTTTGTGCATACTCTGGCATGATAGAGAAGCGAAGCCCCGCATGCCAGAACAGCGAAATGGGAAGCGAGAGAAATGCTCCAGAGCCAGAGCAGCGGAATCAATCTCCAGAGCAGAGAAACCAATAACAAGAGGAATCAACGGTCAGATCAGAGAAATCAAAAGCCAGGCCAGAGAAATCATTTGCCAGTGCAGCGAAGTCAATCTCCAGTGCAGCGAAGTGAACAAGCCAGAGGAATCGAAAGCGCCAGCGGAATCGCCAGTCAGAGAAACCGAGAGCCAGAGCGGAAGCCGTTCCGCTGGCGAGAGCCGCGATTTCCGCCAGGGTGGAGATTATTTCCAGAACGCGCGTCACAGCTGGAGAGTTACCTTCCTTAGCACGATTCTATTCCTTTTAGAGTCCGGCTTTGCATGGCAACTTCCATGGTGATCTAGAGGGATTTGAAGTCTATAAATAGGGCCATACTTTTCATTGTAAAATATCATACGTTGCCCTAGTTTTAGACGCCATCTTTGCGATCTGTTGGCATCCGAAGCTTAGGATTTAATTGCTTTCATAGTTTTGAGCTTTCATTGTTCTAGTTAGGTTTTAATTTAGTTTTATTTAGTTTTTATTCTTGGATTGTGATTGAGTGACACAATTACACGTTCAAGACGTTTACGGTATTTCGTATTTAAATTCAATTTATTTCTGTTTAATCATGTTTACGTTTTTCGTTCATGTTTACGCTTTCTTTTTAATTATGCAATTTAAATTATGCATTTTAGTTTCACGCCTAGATTAGAAGTCTTCAAATTTACAAGTATTTAATTCCTTAAGTTAGGTTTAATTTGAGTTGTTTAAATTCTTGCCTAGGTTAAGTTTAAATTCAAGTCAAGTTTAATTTAAATTTAAGTTTAAGTTTTTAAAATCAAACTCTTTACTGTTTTTCTCGCGATACAATTAAGAAGCCCTTTAAGACTTTCCTTGAGAGATGACACTGGGTCAACTTACCATCACTAGGATGTCCTTGTTCTATTGCAAGTCAACTTAGAGGTGTTTCTAGTTGAGTCAAATTTAACCCTTACTAGCAAACATTCGTCTAGCGTAGGGTCCGAATTCGATTTCCTTTATAGTTGGCGAACCAACACAGATAGGATACATACATAAAACATAAATATTTTTGGCAGACAATCATTCATAAACATTTCATTCACTTCATTTCATTTCATAAAGAACCGTTCATCATTTGATCATTTTCATAAAATCGAACTTAACAGTTATATCATGTCATTCATTTCATTTCGTATAAGTGGCCTGTATGCAGGGGATCTCTATATACGTGTTTTAAGAAAGCCCACCTTATTCGTTCCCACTACGGGCGTAGAGTTACTTCCCTCTTTTGCTATCACTTCCCGCCTGGACCTTCATTGACGAAGAATCGATGAGGAGAAGGGTCATATAAAGGAAACCTCATTTAACCTAAACTCACATAAGGAAATAAAACTTAACACTTTAAATCCTAAGTCTTGCCAGCACTGACTTGGCAGCCAGGGCTGACAACTCGACATAGCTGGACATCTCATTCCAGCGCTGACTACTTGACATAGCTGGACTCTCATTCCAGCGCTGCCTACTTGACATAGCTGCACGCAACAGCCAGAGCTGACTTGCCAGCGCTGACTCAACAGCCAGAGCTGACTCGCCAGCGCTGACCCAACAGCCAGAGCTGAAGTCAACAGCCAGAGCTGACTCGCCAGAGCTGACTTTGGTCAGCCAGAGCTGACTTTCCAGAGCTGACTTTGGCAGCCAGAGCTGACTTTCCAGAGCTAACTCGCCAGAGCTGACTTTGGCAGCCAGAGCTGACTTTCCAGAGCTGACTCACAAAGTTCAAACTCACTCATGCTCTGCAAAACTCATGCAACATCCTACACATTTCCTACCATTACTCCAAACATCAAACTAACTCTAACATGCTCAACCTCCATCTTAGAACTCAACAACACATTAAACTAGCTCAAGAAAAGCTCAAAACTCACGACACAAATTCAGTCATGCTCGACCAAACCTACAACTTATCATGCTTGGAAAAAAATACAATTTAAACATATAATCATCCTAGCATGCTCCTAAACACATATATCAAGTCACAACGATTAAATAAAAATCGAAGGACGAGCTATGACGAAGAACACAGCCGGGCTGTCCTCCTGGGTTCCCTAGCTATGGTTCGGTCCAACCTTAACTCCTTCATTAAACATGTTTGACATCTACCCAAGAACAACATACTAAAAAAATCACGACGATCCGACGTCGTTTCAAAATAAAGTCGAGAATCGACGTTTTTCGACGTCGACGAAAATCGAAAAGAAAACCATCAAAACGTAGGTAGAGATGTTACCTACTTAGATGTGTGATCGAAAAGATGATCGGCATTCGTCTCGGTGCTCAAATCGGAGCTCAAAAGCTTGAAGTAGCTTTAATGGTGTTCTTGGTGTGTGTGTGTGTGTGTTTTGTGCGTGAGAGATGAGGGAGAAAGGTGGCTGCTACAGCCACCTACTTATAAGGGAAGGCCTTGGGCGGTTAGGGTGGGGTGGTCTAGGTAGGGTATGCCTAGATATTTAGGATATTAATCCCACTTAGTCGTTAAATATTCCGTTTCGTCTTGTTTCGTCTCGTTTTAACGACTAACTACCCATACTCTTCGTTACTCGCCCTCTCAACCTCTACTCACTTTCATCACACTCGTAATTCTATATAAATATAGAAAACGTAAGCTCGTTCTCGAAATTCTAATAAATGAGCTTGGTTCGTTTATCGAGAAATTCTGGTTTACTATTCACTCATCGTCCAAAAATACAAACTTTCGTCTTTGGACTTGTATTGAAAAACTAAGAATATTTCTCGACGACGTGCACGTAAGATTTTGAAAGTCGACAAAAAGACGAAATAGCAGTATTTACTATTCATCCAAAAACGACATAACGGACTCAAATTTCAAATTCGAGTTCATCGTTCTCATTCAAATAATTATCTCTAATTATTCAAATACTCAAACTCAAATACGGATATAAAATCCCACATCATCTAAACATAAACAAAAAGAACTTCTCATCTTTTATAAAATAACCAATCAAGGGAGTTAAACCATAATTACACAAACTTAAGCACTTAAACAAGTCATTAAAAGCCCGGGTATTACACCTTTCCTTTCTGCTGAACGGAAGGATTTGTACTTCAATTTGGTGAGAAGTTCTTTATCTTTGTTCTTAGCTTTAATTCCATGGTTTATGAACTAACTTTCATAATCTAGGGTTGGAGATTCAATTGGGTTTAATTGATTGCTTGTGATGTATTGATGCACTTTATCCGATTCAATTGTTTGATTTTCGATTTAGCACTTGATCATTGCTTGATTGTGTTTGCAACGTGTGAGATCGAGAGAAGAATTCGTTGCTTGACCGTGGTTGAATTGGAATTAGACTTAATCAGCGGAAACGTGTAGTCTAATAATTGATGAATTCATGTGATTTAATTAGCGTAGACTCAAGCTTGAATGTGAAAACTATGTGATGAAGCATGAAATCAACCCTTAACTAATAAGCAATAGACAAGGCAGGATTTACGTGGTTCGGTCATTAAGACCTACATCCACGGGTGATCTTCGAGTGTTTTCACTATATTAAGAGTGTTTACATATTACAAGTGTGTTGCTCGAATGAATTGATCCACTAATGCTAATACTAAACCTTCTATTTATAGATAAGTAATTGGGCCTAACACTAAAGCCCGTGAAGCTCAACTTGGTGGTGAAGCTGGCTCTCGACAGAGCTGTCTCGGGTTGAACTCTGGCTCTGTCAGGTTATCTCTGGTATCTCTGCTCTGGAATATTGTCTCTGGTAGCTCTGCTCTGGCATGTTGTCTCTGGTAGCTCTGCGCTCTGGCAAGGCCAGCTCTGTATCTGCGGGTTGGCTCTGCCACGCAGCACTCTGGCGAAGCGGTCTTTGGCAGAGCTGTCTCTGGTAGCGCTGCACTCTGGCACAGCTGTCTCTGGTAGCTCTGCACTCTGGCAGAGTTGTCTCTGGTATTGCTAAGCACAGTGCTGATGAGTATTCTAGTCCTCATCAGCTACTCCCTCTAGTCTGGTTGAACTGTGTCATTTTTGTGTTCAACCAGTGGTGCGTGGTGTAGAGTCAGCGCTGTGATGTTCTCCCAAGTCAACTAGGCATATATAATTCCCTGCAACTTATTAGATAAAAATTGTCAATCTTTACAAAACAATGGTGACAAAGTATTTCACCGCTGCAAATGAACTAAGATAAAAGAGATACTAGTTTTTCCTTTTGATTCTTTGAATGTCATCAATGATGACTGACTTAAGGCTCAAATTTCCGTAGAGCGGCTGAGTTGCCACTTAGGGCTCATCCCCTGTCTAACTTTTGCGGCTTACGATGTTTCTGCGTGAAGCATAGACATTGAGGCCTGCGCTGCCATGAAGGCCTAAGTTTTGCAATGAATGCCTGCGAAGCCACAAAGGGCTAGATTTAGCAATTAATGCCTGCGAAGCCACGAAGGGCTAGATTTTGCAATTAATGCCTGCGATGCCACAAAGGGCTAGGTTTTGCAATTAATGCCTGCGAAGCCACGAAGGGCTAGATTTTGCAATTAATGCCTGCGATGCCACAAAGGGCTAGGTTTTACAATTAATGCCTTAGTTTTGATAACTTAGAGATAGTAATATGTGGTAGCTTAGATGAGACAATCACACTGACTGCGCTAAGATAGCCGCACTGGCTGCGCTGATATAATTGCACTGGCTGCGCTGAGATAGTCGCACTGGCTACGGTGATACAATCGCACTGACTGCGCTGAGACAGCCGCACTGGCTGGGCTGATATAATCGCACTGGCTGCGCTGAGATAATCGCACTGATTGTGTTGAGATAATCGCATTGACAGCGCTGAGACATTTTATGCAATCTGCGTAGCAGATGACTTAGACGAAGATGATTGCATAGGCTGAGATGACTGAGATCGTTATGCTGATAATTTGAGCACTGATTGTACTGAGATAACTGAGATAGTTCCACCAGCCAAGATAACTGAAATAACTGAGACAGCTGTGCAGGCTGAGATAACTGAAATAACTGAGATAGCTGTGCAGGCTGAGATAACCTGCCCTGACTGCGCTGAGAAAGCTCAGATAAATTTTGAAGCTTATAGTTTCGGATCATAGCTAAGTTACCATTTAAGGTTTTAATATCCGCTACGCGACTGAGTTGCTGTTAAGGCTCAAATATCCTGCTAAGTTCTTCGAGAAAATACACATGGTGGCATATACTCCACTCCTCCCCTTAGTAACATGTGCATGATTCAACTAAACATGTTATGTGTATACTTGTGCTTGGTGTCCTTACTTGTGATGATGCTAGTGACAGCGTTGTTATGACTATGGTCACAAAGTATGTTGTTCAAATTATGTTTCAAGCCCTAGCACATATGCAGAAGGTATGCAGCTTCATGTACTTAGTCAATTTATATTTCAAGTCTAGGCACATATGCAGAAGTTGTGCAGCTTCCAAGACATAATTATTATTGCATAAATCCCAGCATAGATAATATAAGTCATGCTTATGCCCAAAAGCTAAGGTATAACATTTTCCAAATCCCAATCATGCTTCGATTAAATAACTAAGATCATGTAACGACAAGTTTTCATTCTGCGAAGTACCTGGGTCACCACTTGTTAGTGGATTAGCTTTTCGTGTTATGGTGATTACCATATTTGTTCAAGTGTTTTCCCGAAATATGTTTATCCTGTGCTGTAAGAATCCTCAAGTACCAATGTTAGTAAAACATGAGAGCCCTTCTTAACAGAGCTATAAACCAATTATTGGGAATCAAATTAGAAGACAAGTTATCTGGTCTGTCTTGTTGTAGCAAAATGTCTCGTGCAGAGCTGAACATATTCGCCCAGAGCATCCCAGTCAGAGCTGAAAAATACCCTTTCAGAGCAGCCCAGTCAGAGCTCAAAAATACCCGTTCAGAGCATTCCGGTCTGAGCTGAAAAATATCCGTCCAGAGCATCCCGGTCAGAGCTGAAAAATACCCTTTCAAAGCAGCCCAGTCAGAGCTGAAAATACCCGTTCAGAGCATTCCGGTCAGAGCTGAAAAATATCCGTCCAGAGCATCCTGATCAGAGCTGGAAAATACCCTTTCAGAGCATCCCGTTCTGAGCTAAAAAATATCCGCCCATAGCATCCCGATCTGAGCTGAAAAATACCCTTTCAGAGCAGCCCGGTCAGAGCTGAAAAATTCATCCAGAGCAGTCCGATCAGAGCTGGAAATTTTGATCTGGAGCAGCCCGGTCAGAGCTGGAAATTTTGATCTGGCACATCCCGGTCAGAGCTGGAAATGTTGATCTAGAGCAGCCCGGTCAGAGCTGGAAATTTTGATCTGGCACATCCCGGTCAGAGCTGGAAATGTTGATCTGGAGCAGCCCGGTCAGAGCTGGAAATGTTCAACCAGAGCTCTAGAAAAACCCACAAACTTCGGCCCATAATGTAATTTTGGATCAAATGTACGAACTTTGGTAAGCGAAAGAAACTCAGGGAATCCCCTTCTTCCTTGGATTTTATGTCGAGAATATACGCTATTGAAACAGAACAGGATATAATTGTTCCCATGATTAGAACATGATTCATAATCACACAGATCCCAAGAAAAATTCAAAATCGCACAGGTCCCAAGAATACTTCAAAAATCATATGGGTTCTTTCGAATTGCACGATATGCGCCACCTTAACTATCATTTCTTCATGCAGAGCAGCTGGAAATCGGCCAGGTTCCCAGAAATCAAAACAAAATCTCCAGATGAAGAACGCAAGGACATAAGAGATCGCATAGAAACACACCCAAAATCATGCAAATCTCACACATTAACTAGAAAAATCATGCAGTCGTCCAACTATTTTTCACATAACCCAGTCGGAACGATCATATGTGGAAGTGCACTCAAAGATCTAGTCTAAAACCCAACCTTTTACCTAGATTTTCGCTAGAACATGCTTATTCGTTGAAATTATGAAGAACAGTGCCCAGAAAATATCCCCAACTCACGCACAGACGGCGCTAGTTGATGATGCATGAAATCAACCCTTAACTAATAAGCAATAGACGAGGCAGGATTTACGTGGTTAGGTCATTAGGACCTACATCCACGGGTGATCTTCGAGTGTTTTCACTATATTGAGAGTGTTTACATATTACAAGTGTGTTGCTCGAATGAATTGATCCTCTAATGCTAATACTAAACCTTATATTTATAGATAAGTAATTGGGTCTAACCCTAAAGCCCGTGAAGCCCAACTTGGTGGTGAAGCTGGCTCTCGGCAGAGCTGTCTCGGGTTGAACTCTGGCTCTGTCAGGTTGTCTCTGGTATCTCTGCTCTGGAATGTTGTCTCTGGTAGCTCTGCTCTGGCATGTTGTCTCTGGTAGCTCTGCGCTCTGGCAGGGCAGGTAGCTCTGCGCTCTGGCAAGGCCAGCTCTGGATCTGCGGGTTGGCTCTGCCACGCAACACTCTGGCGAGGCGGGCTTTGGCAGAGCTGTCTCTGGTAGCGCTGCACTCTGGCAGAGCTGTCTCTGGTATTGCTAAGAACAGAAATGATGAGTATTCTAGTCCTCATCACTATGGTTTGAGCACCTACGTTAGGAGAACTTTATGAGTTTATGAATTGTGCATGATATTAGCTTAGGTATTATTATATTAAGTATTATTTGTTTTGTTGACATCCAGAAAAAATCTTAGCTTAGGTATGTTTACAATAAACTAGAAAAATGGCGAAGATTACGGGATTCGAAGGACTGAGCAAAATCTCTGAAACGTAAGTTTGACCTTGTTGCCCTTCCGCTTATATCAAAATACTAAATCTTGATGTTTAATTGCATAAAAAAATCATTTCGGTGAAATATGTGATCCGTTGATTTAGTTTGATAGATGTACAAGATTGAGTCTTTGTTCTCTATATATGATAGTGGTTGTCATGGAATGCAACCCTATATATATATATATATATATATATATATATATATATATATATATATAAAGTAATTTTTTCGTCGAAATTTCATAAATTGCGTATTAGTTACATATTAACATCTAACTAAACGCAAATTATTCGGTGCGGCGGTCGCACAGGAGTGCGACGGGTCGACCCGCTCCAAACCCGCGCTCCTGACCCGAAACTCTGACCCGCAAGGCCGCCTGAGCTGACCAAACTCGACAGAGCTGAAATTCATTCGCCAGAGCTGATAAAGCTGACAACACTCGCCGAGCGGTCAAGGCCGCCAGAGCTGACCAAACTCGACAGAGCTGAAATTCATTTGCCAGAGCTGACAAAGCTGACAACACTCGCCGAGCGGTCAAGGCCGCCAGAGCTGACAAAACTCGACAGAGATGAAATTCATTCGACAGAGCTGACCATCAATCGCCAGAGTAGATTTCCAGTACCAGAGCTGACAGTCATTCGCCTGACCAAGTTCGCCAGAGCTGACCATCACTCGCTAGAGTAGATTTCCAGTGCTAGAGCTGACAGTCATTCGCCTGACCATTATATACAAATGTATAAGCATAGTATAATATAAGTAGTTAACTTCAATACTCATATTAGGGTTTATTGTTCAGGTTTAGGGTTTAGTTTACAGGATTTAGGGTTTAGTTTATAGAATTTAGGGTTTAAAAAATATAATACTTTATATTAAATGAAGGTAAATACTTATATTTATATAAGTATACATTTGTGCGAACAAATGTATATCTCATGTTTATTAAAATTAATAATTATTGTAAACAAATGTAATAATTTTAGATTCAGGATTTTGGATCTGAGGCGCGGGCCGGGTCGGGCGCGGGTCGGGGCGGACCCGTCGCACTGGAGTACGACCGCCGCATGCAAGACCGGCTGCTAACTAAATATGTTATCTATATAATATATAAAAGAGGAGTTTTTTTCCTCCATTCTTTCCCTCTATTTTTTCTCTCTCTTCTTCCACCAAATTTTTCAGTATTTTCTCTTCTTTTTTATAATTTTAATTATTTTCTAAACATCACAAAATTTTATTTATGAAAAAAAATATTCAATATGCATCTTAAATTTAATTTTGTGACAAGTTTTTTAATATGGTAAAAACAAACAAATCATCAAAAATGAATTTAAAACGAATAAGTTATGAAAATTTTAAGATATTTTATTTTCTCTCTCTTCGCTAAAATTTTATAATTTTTTTTATTTATGTTAGTCCATGAGAATATTTATTCATTTAATATGTCGTGTAATACTTTATAATAATAATGTGTAATGTTAATTTTTATTATAAAAAAATTTGAGATTATTTAATAACTATGATTATCATTAGACATTAACAGATTAGTGATGAGTGATGAGTACATCGAGAAATGTATGACTATTCGCTCTCTCTCTCTATTGAACAGTAAACACGCATGCTCTCTCTCTCGTGAGTCAAAGTGGGTGGCCGCCCACCAGCTTTGATATTTCCGTTTCGCGCCGCTGACCGGCGCTGCACCACCACCGCCCGCGCGCAGTCGGATCCCGGCCAACGAGCAGCAGCGGCGACCGGCAGCGCGGCGACTTGCAGTCCAGCAGCAGCGGCGACCGGCGATCCAGCAGCAGCAGCGACTTGCAGAGCGGCGACCAGCAGTCCAGCCACAGCGGCGACTTGCAGCGCGGCGACCGGCAGATCCAGCAGCAGCGGCGACTTGCAGAGCGGCGACCGGTGCAGAGCAGCAGCGCGGCGACCGGTGCTCCAGCAGCACCAGCGCGGCGAACCCGGCGTTGACTACGCCACCACCCCGACGCTGCTCGCCGCACGCCGGAACCGGTTAGGCAGGTGCTCATCTATCGACGCGGGCGCCAGTCCGCCTCCGCTCTGCCGGAAGACCTTTTACGTCGGAGATCAGCCATGGTTCTTTCGCCGACGCCGCTCTCCGGCGCCGCTAAGAGAACTGCTTCCTCTCTGTCGCCGACTGCTTCAGGAGCCCGTGGATTTCCTGAGAAACCTGATAGCCTTCGCCTGCCACAAATCTCAAACAACTTTTATCAACAGCCGAGGGATTTGGAGCATGGGAATTTGAAACTTGTTGAGGTTTGTTTATCGGATAATCCATCAGGATCTGGAACTACCTCTACAATTCCGTCTAAAGGAACAGCTTCGGTGCCTAACTTCACAAAGCAGCCGCCACCAGAGGGTAGGGTTTCATACGCCTCGATCATGCAACAACGGGTTGATCGACCTCCAGATTTACCAGCACATAAATTCTCAGCTCTTAAGGCTGAGAAACTCGCCGATGGGTTCTCTCTCACCATTCCGAAACAGATGTATCAAAAACGTATTGCTGAATTCGAATTCTCTGTTATTGGAAGGGTATTACTACGGAAAGGAAGCAAGCCACAGGCGACACATCAGTTGAAGCTTGAACTCAACAATTTGTGGGGTATCCAATCAGAGTGGAAGCTTCTCACTCTGGGTAAGGGTTTTTTCACCATGAAATTCTCTAATCTTGAAGATAAAAAACTTGCGAAAGCTAAAATTGTTTGGGATTTGGCTGCGGGTTCCATTCGCCTCCGCGATTGGGTTCCATGTTTCAATCCCTACAAGGAAGTCTCTTCTATTTGTCAAGTTTGGGTTCGGATTTATTACCTTCCGAATGAGTTTTGGGATCCTGAGGTAATAACAGCAATTGCTAGAATTATTGGTTTTCCAATAAAAATTGATGGTGTATCAGCTCATGGAGAGGTCGGCCATTTCATTCGTGTGCTAATTGAAGTGGATCTCGCTCAGCCATTGCAGGAATCGATGCTTATAGATTGTGAACATCCTTTCTATGTCGAGTTTAGCTATGAACAATTGCCTTTCTTTTACTCGAATTGCCGCATCACTGGACATCAGGTGGAAAAGTGTACAAAGCTTAAGCGGAAGGACATCCAGGACAGTAAAGAAGCTCTGATCGAGTCTGCTACTGATTATGAAAACAAGAGCAAGAAGGTTAAGCCTAAAGCTCAACTAGCTGCTAAACCTGCTGCGGCTTGGTCAAAGGTTACCGAACAGGCGGTAAAAAAACAGATTGTTGTTCAGGTTCTTGAGAAAGAGGCTGTTGAGACGCAGAACGCATTTCAGGCTCTTGACTTGGAGAATAATGCGGAGACTGTTTTGGATATGGGCGTTGATCCTATTTCTGGAACGTCTTTCGGGGTTCATTTATCTGGCCCGAATTTGTTGGATAAAATCCTGGTTCCGGTTCAGGGGGTTAAAGATGTGATTATTAAAGATAGTGACTTAGTCATTAACGAGGAGGACTCGGATGTGGAGGAAACTTTGGAGATGGAGGCTCCGAATGGCGCGGGTTTGAACAGCCCGATTATGGACGACACAGTTGTTGATCTCGAACGTGACCCAACTTTGGACAAAAGAGGGGGTGTTTCGCATGAAGGTAACAAGGATTTGTCCGCTCTTGGCCCGGACAATATTGCTAGTCGCATTAGTCGGTTAGAAGAGCAGGTTAATCAGTGGATGCAAATGCTCTTGGACAAGACGACCAAGCGGGGACGTGGCCGCCCAAAGGGCACGGGAAAGGGCATGGGAAAGGAGCCGATGCAAGCGGTTCCGGAAGGTAGCATAATAGGTCGTCTCAGGAATGCGGGTGAAATGAGCTACAAGCCGAGGGACTTTGTAGTTGATTGTAGCAATAGTGATAGCATGAGGGCAATGAATAATATAGTAAATAGACGTTGGTCAGATGAGATGGACGACTATCCTGAGTTATGGGATTGCTAGTGTCTTCAGGATTCTTAGCTTAACGATCTCTTTTCGAGTTTCGTGCCCTTAGTCTGCGTTTTGTGCTCTCAAGGGATTTTTTTCTTTTTCTTTTATAATAAATCTCAATTTAATAAAATTAGACATTATACAAAGTTAAAATTTGTAATTGATGAGGTTTATCTTTAATTTATTTTTAAAATATATTTTGTATTTAATTATAATTTATCTAATATTTATATATTTTTATTTAAAACATGTGATTAATTTCGATGTTCGTCGTGCATCGCACGAATGGTCATACTAGTTTAATTTATAAACAACTTATAATCCTATTTCTATTTCTCGTAGGAAGGATGATCCATTTCTTAGAGACGTAGAAAGATGTTCATCTTATGTGTGTGTGTTTTAAGGAACCTGCTGCGACAATTGTCCTTTTTTTTTCTGTAAAAATACTTCCAATCTCATAGTGAAAATGAAGGCATTATTATGCACAATCATGTTTTGCCTTTTGAGGTAAAAATGAAATGAACTTCTTAAATTTTCCTCGCACTATGGAGCTTACAAAATCTAAATCAATAATTTTTAAAGGGGGAATTATTCTAAAATATTAATCGTTTGCTGGAAGAAACATGTAACTGAAAATCAAACATTCATCTGAGGTAGATTGAAATTGGCAAAATTTAAGGTTTATTTGCATGGGCCCTTCAAGTGGGCCAATCCCCTGCTGGGGCGGGCCTAGTCTTAGAAGAGGCTTCAAATACCCATTTTATTTTCATGCCGGGCCGGGACCAAGCCTTGCCAAACTGGATCAGGCTGGGCCACCCAGTTGATACATCTAATCTCACTCTTTCATTTGTAATAAAAAATCTTCAATGTTCCTTCACACAAAAAAAAAAAAAAAAAAAATGTGAGATTGAAAACATAGATAATTGTAAATTAAATTTCAATCTTTGATATTCGACCAAAGTTTTAACTATTTCAATTAAGATCCAACCTTACAATATATAGCACATTAGACATCGCATGTTGAAAATAAAAAATTGATCCAGAGATTTCGAAAATCATTTTTGTTTTATTTTTCCGTTTTGTCAATTTTGTCGTCACATGTCTGACGATTGAGTTGGTAGTCGATGCGGTGGAGTTAGAGCTTTTCGATGGTTTCAAGTGCAATTTCGGATGTTTGATGACAAAATTAGCAATAAAGGATGACAGTATAGACAATAAGTCTTTAAAAAATCTCAATCAAATTTAAGCTTATGGATATCTAGGTTTTAACTCCAAATTTGTGCAGAAAACTAAAAATGTAAAATGGCGTAATTTATTACAAATTGTAAAATTAGCCTTACTTGAAACAATTCAAAACTGGAATTGAATTTGCAATAATGATAAAAAATTAGTATTTAATTTGCAAGTATCTCTTATATATATATTCCTATTCCTTTTTAAGTCAAATTCCCTAGCTGTAGGTGTATTATATAATCAATTTTGGGAATCGGGTGGCTGCTAACAAACTGCGCAAATAAATTCACAAATTAAGTTGCGATTTCGAAATCAAATTCATCAATTCCACAAATAATCTCGATGGAGAAGTTAAAAGTTTGGAGAAGACGTAAACCGAATTTGGTGGAGATGATAATTTGAACTAAAAAAGAATGATTGAATTGCTAAACCCATTATGAAAACTTGAATATGAGGCAAAGATGGACAGAGAGGCAGGCAGGCATGCTAGTTTGTCTTTATTATTACTAATAATATATTGTGAATAATAATTATCATAAGCATTGATTCTTTTATTTTATTCAACTACACTATTTTTTATCCAAGAGAGAAAAACAATGCACATCATGTATGTGTCCATAAGTCCCCTGTATATGATGTTTTATTTATACACGCTTCTAACTTTTAATATTTTATACATCTTATTTATTAGTTTATCTTTATGTAAAGTGCGCAGCACGATGGACCCAAATGAGCTGATTGTTTTATCGTGTGATGATAACATCCTTCCAATTATTTTATACGAGGCTTCGAGGCTGCTTGGCTAAATTTATTTTTAAAAAATTATAAATTTTTAAAATTTATAAAATATCATTTTCTAAAATCTATAATAAATTGTTAAAGTGTTTGAAAGCTAGATGGAGAAGTTTTAGTTAGAGAGAAAATTTTTTTTGTTAAAGAGAGATAATTGTGAGAGGGTACATGATGAAAATAATAAATTATAGTTGAATAATATTTATAAAATATCTGTTACATATAAAATTATGAAAGAATATGTTGGAGTAAATAAACTTATTTTTTGGGAAGCTTATTGTAGAGCTTATAAAGCTATTCATGGTAAAACAAGATCTTAAACAACTTATAAGCTGTTTTAAAGAGCTCATAAGCTCAACCAAACACCCTCTTTGTATCGTGCGGTTCAAAGCATTGTGTGTCGATCTGAAATTTGAAATGAAACACCAAGTTTTAATTATTAGTATTATTTTTCCAATTTTTCCCCAGATTTAAAATTCCTCCTAAAATTAAAAAGAAAAAAAAGTTGCTACTACAACCTAACACAAGCTCATAACTCGTACATATAATGCATTTAATGAAGTTCACAATTCAACAATTCAATATGAAAATAGAGCTTTCTCTCGCAATCAAACTTTAATTCACAAGAAAATGAAAATAACTTGTAACAATTTTTTTTTTTTTTTTGGTATTTCTTTTCAAATTTCAAAAGTTGTGAGCAAAAGTAAAATTTTATTTTTGTTTATTGTGGATTAATGTTTGATTGCAATGGAAGCTTTATTTTCATGAATTGCGGAGTTTTAAATTTAGGGAAATTTAAAATTGGAGAAAAAATAGAAAAATTAAAATTTTGTATATTTTATTTTAAATTTTAAAGATTGTGCAAAATAAGAATTTATTCAAACTTTATGTATTTTACGGCAATTTTCCTTTTTATTAATAAGTTGAAACCACACACATAAGGCACTATATAAAATGATATATTTCTTAATAGCAATTGATTTTTTTTTATAAAAAATACAAATGATAATTCACAAATGATACTTTTTATAAAAATATCATTTACATAATACTCCCTCCGTCCCAATAATGAAGACACACTTTCCTTAATGGGTTGTCCCAATAATGAAGACACATTTCTATATATGAAAATAATTAGGGCTTACCAAATTATAATTAACTTAACCTTAATTACTAATATAAATAACAAAAAAAACCCTAGGCTCTAGTAATTCAATCGTCCGCCTCCCTCATATCAGCCTCATCTCTCTCTCTCTCTCTCTCTCTCTCTCAAATGTTCTCTATTTTCCTTCACCATTTCTTCTCCGATCTGATCTGCCGTCCTCCACTATGCCGCCGCCCTTCTCCGATCTATATTTCATACTCCTCCGCTATGCCTCCCTTCTTATCCGATTTTTTTACCCTCCGAAAATTGCGCCGCCCTCCTATTAGAACCCTAGCGTTCTGCCGCCCTCACCCCGAATCCGTCTCCATCTGTAAAATCCACCTCACCCATCGTTCAAATGGCCGCCCTTTTTTGTGAGAATTTTGAATTGGATTTTAGTGGAATTAAAAATTTGGGAGGTGCCGCCATTTATTTGCCATCAGTTTTGTCATTTCAATTTTGGAGTTTAAATTTGGCTTACAAATTTCAGCTGAACCGCCTTTTATTTCATTTTGCTATTCATATGATTTTGTCTACATAACAGTGAATTGAAAAAAAACAAAACGAAAAATTGTATAATCAGAAAAAAAAAATTAAATATAATTTCTGAAATTTAATTATTTAAACATTTAAAATATAAAGTCAAAACTTATAATGAAAGTCAACAAATTCACTAAACTTAAACTAAGCAAATACACTAATGAGGTGGGCCATAACACTTTATCATCTAAAACTACCTCTTCTTAATCTCTGTGCCCAAATGAAATGTGTCTTCATTATTCGGACCGAGATAGTATAACTTATTCGAATCGGGTCAGATCCGGAAATATGTAGTAGAAAATGTCCTATTAGGAAGTGTGGAAATTTTGCCATTTCTTATAGTGACAAAATTGAAGCTATGGCCCCATGTATACCTTCTCCTTTTCTGTAGATACAAAAAGCATGATACCCTAACAACAAATTGTCTAATCCCATGATTAGCGTACTAGCTAAAGTGTTAAATTGGAGGTTACGACTCAAATCTTTTGTCCCCGATTACTTTATGCACTTTAAATACTTGACGAAATTCACAATTCCAATATCACACTTCGTTTTAATTATGTTATGATCATCAACCATTGAATTGAGTGACATGCATTCTATAGAAAAAATAAAATAAAAAATTACAATGTGGTTTAAATTCTTGGGGTTTTTGTAATGAGATTTTTTATTACATGATGACAATATTACAAAGAAAATAAAAACAATTTTAGGATAATACAATGTTTATTAGGCGTTTTTGAAAAATGTTATATGCTGAAATAGAAATAAAAAAAGGAAACCTAAACCCATGAGAGCACAATCGCAACTGTGGGTCAGGCCTCAGGTAAAAATCTTAACGAGGAAAAAAGAGAGCCCGTCTAAAAGACAGACGAAATAGAAAATAGAAAGAAAAGGTAATGGCGGTGAGCGGGGAATGAGCCACCTGATTAAAGGCTCCGACCGAACCATCGTCCCTAGGAGGCTCGGCTCACACAAACCAGAAACAAGAAAAACCAACAACGGAAAAACGAAAAAGATCCCAGAGAAGGAACACCAACTAACAACCCAACGGGAGAAACACGGGTGGAGCCGGGACCAGCACAGCGAGGACCACGTGCAGGATGGGCCCGCGTAGAGAAATCCAGGACCTAGCAGCCCCCTGCAACAACAAAGAGCAAGTCGGGAGAAAAACACAGGAAACCACAGAAAAGCACAAACAAGCACAACCACACAGCCAAAGACAAACAAAGGTGAGGAAAAACCTCCACAAGCATAACCAAAAGTCAGTTCTCAAACAGCAGACACAAAGCCGAGGCAGACATAGGTGAAACTACTCTCCAACAACAACACCTTCCAAACCAAGTCTCACAGGAAAAATACTGGCCCTGGAAAGTGCACAAAGCTAAGGCTTTGAGATGCAATAACAAGTTGATACAATTCAATCTGCTCAAACCCAATTCCCCGTTATGGGTGAATTTTCTAATGCATAAGCCTTTACAATCAGTCTCAAACCATAACAAAACAAATTCACGAGCAAAGAAAACTTCAACAGATAGGTCAACTTCATGGGTCGAAAAATGTTATAGATGATTAAATATCCTGGTTTTTGCTTTACTTGTGAGAGGCTTAATATTTTTATTTTTTGTGACTAATTTTTTTTATGAAAAAAAATAAAATATTTAAAATAAGACAACCCAAAAAAGAAAGCAAGATGCTTTAGGGGGACGAAGTGAGAGTAATTAATTTCTATTCTTTTTACGCTATTCACCAATTATTCTTTATAGCCCACCCACTAAAATTAAGATTATTTTAAATATTATAAACAATCCAAAGCTACTTATTTCTTTTTTGACTTGGCAAAGTAACTTAGTATTTCTGTGTACATATAATTTTCAACTTTTTTAAAAATTACTTATCAAGTCCCAGTATGCGTCAATATTTGCACAGTATATAAATAAAAAATAATTTTGAATTCGAAAACAGTGTAAAACGGCCCCTAAAATTGTCATTTCTAAATCCCTTAAGCTTGAGTCTTGAGTCCTCATCATTCCTCCCACCACAGCACTCACGCCATGCTCCTTCCTCCCACACAAAAAGTAACGGAAATGGGCAGCATTTCTCTCTCACCTCCATAACGCCGCCTCCACTTCTCAATGCGCTCCTCCGCCTAGGTGACTCATAATCTGGAAATCGATTTTTTCGCAGCTCCTCTTTTTAGTTAGGATTTTGTTTGTTTGTTTGTCAAATCAGTTTATTTTGATAATGAGAAGTTGAAAGGTTAAAACTGTGATAAGTGGTCAGTCTACATGCCTGATATTTTGTTCATTTTAGGATAAATATCATGGAAGGGATTTTGAAGTATGTTCTATCTCTGGTTTAACTGTCTCTCTAGTTAATGCTTTATGCTTAATCAGATATTTCTGGATCTTTTTACTATTGCAGCCTGCTGGTGTTTATTTTGAATGATATGTTAGATAGTTAAAATTATTTAGACCAATTCACCACATATTTTAATGGATTGAATAATTTGAGCTTGTTTGAATTTTGATCATGCAATCCTTCAAATACCTACTTCCTTTAGGCCTGTTTCTGTTGATCTTGTGCTGCATTATTTTTTCCGCAAATGTCTCTGAGTCTCATGAGGTTGCTGCTTTTTTTTCTCATTCTTTTCTGATATAGACGACATACACTTTCCTTTCAGAGACAAAGCAACGGAAATGGAGAACATTTCTCTGTCACTCCCAAAGAGGAGCTTCTCTTCCAACACTGTCTTCACATCTCACAAGTCCATTTACAATGATGTTTTTGGTGGCCCTCCAAAGTTGGGGCTGCCCAATCTGGCCCCGCGCTTTGAGGATTACTCAGAGATTTTTGGCGGCTTTCACACCTCCCAATCTTCATCCATCCCCGTGCTCCATCTCCCACTCCTTGCCAGTGAGGACTCCAGCCTCCACTCTGATGTTGACTACAATGAGGTTTTTGGGGGATGTGAAGGTTTCGACTGTACAGCATCACTTGAAGATTTAGTTGGCCACTCCAGTGGCAGATACGACTCAGACTCCTCTGATGACCCCTGGTATTTATTTATATGCCTCTACTAATCTATTACCTTCCCTTCTGTGTCACATTGTCTACCATGAAGCTTATTATCTTAATTTTTGTCAAGTGTAGAATACAACCATTACTACTTAGGTCTAGTAGTTCATAAGTAACTTAATTTCAGAACAGGTAATATTTAAGTGCATGAAATCCCAGGGGACAATCACTTTGGCTTTGAAAGGGATTGATGCTTGTCCTGGTGTTGGATTCAATTCTTAAATTTAAACTCACTAGCTTTGAATAGTAGGTTCTTGACAAATAAAAGGAGTTACAGAGAACTTTGGAACCCTTTAGCTTTAAGAGAGTGCTCTATATTCACTTGGAGAGGGTATTTACGTCCTTTAGAGAGCGTTCTGAATTCAGATGCATTTGAACTTTACCTTCTCTTCTCGTTAGATTATTTTTTCCTACATATCTATAACGTAATAGCAAATGTTTATTCTGTAGTTTCATTTGCTGGAGGAGCTAATTTATGTTGCTAATATGGGATTTCAAATTTGAAGCATCTTAATGAACAATAAATTTGAGTAAATTGTTTACTTCAACCTTTACTTTTGGGTTTCTTTCTTTTTTATTAGAGCTATGTATCTTCTATGTATTAAGCAGTTTGACTGTAGTGGTTTTTAGTTGAAGAAGAAGCTTAACATCTCTCTCTCTCTCTGAGTGAAAAAGCTTGGTCATGCTAATGTTGTAACTGCGACGTGTTTGGAATCTTTTCTCATAGGAGTCCAGTACAAAGTGGGTCTCTGTCGGATGAATTAGATCCGCTGGCTGGATCTGATAAGAGTCAGAGGTTATCAGATGGGGATTTTCGGCAGTCATCAGAAAGCGTTAACAAGCAAATTGCATCTTATAATAAATCTTGTCACATAAGTGCTGAAACAGTGTTAACCACAGCCAGTCATGTAACTAATTTTAGTGCTGTTCCGGGATATACTTTCTCCCTTTATGAAAGTCCTCTTTCCTGGGATGGGGATGATGAAGATTGCTCTGAGGGCGTGATCAATAACACCAACCACAGTAGAGAATATGGTGCAAGAGTTACTGGAGAAAAACAATGCAAGTGTTCGTCAAACTCCTCAATCAGTGGCTCCGATACACAGAGAAATGATTCTAAACTTTCGGAGATACATGGGAGTTCTACTTCCCAAATTAAACCATTTGTTACAGTATGTGATATCAGTCTTCGAACTAAGCCTTCACAATTACCACCCCCTTCAAGACCTCCACCTGTCTTGGTTGTCAAAAAAAGTGAGCATGACAAACAAAATGCAGAACTAAAGCCTTGTCAGCGTTATACCTCTGACGGAGTGGCTGATGACATTGCCCCACCTTTCTTTGATATGGAAATAAACGCTACCATATCTACTGAGCACAATGAAAGTGAAAATAGGAATGTTAAAGTGAACCTTCAAGGCAACAAAGAACTGACTGAGAGAAGGTATTTCTGCGGCCATAGTGCTGCAGAAGTGGAGGAGAAAACAAATGAGTTTGTCAGGGCCTCCATGGACATTGAAGATGAGAACCTTCACTCAAGTGGGCATAAAACCACAGCCTCGGTGCCTGTTGTTGGAGGAAGGATGGAATCAGTAGAGAGCATTGAAGAGATATCAGGGCCTCATGGAGTCCAATGCTCAAACAGCAGTGCTGATAATTCTGCTAAGGATGTTGTTTGGAGGGAAGCAACTGGATATTTTGAGTTGCAGGCAGAAGCGAAGGGAAATGAGAATGAAGTGGAAGCTAAATTAAAGAGCAAGGATTCTCCTAAAAGAACGGATACTGAGAAAAGGTCTGTTGATTATCAAAAAACAAAACAGGCTAGTCATAAGCATGGACAAAATATTCTCGTGGAAGACTTTCAGAGATATTTTGAAGATGTCAAGGGCACAGAAATGAAAGAAATAATACAAGAGAGAACGGAAGCTAAAGGAACTGAAATACAACTCAGTGGGATTTCAGTAAAACAATCTGAAAACAGACTGGAAGTAAATTATGAGCTGAAAGAGAATGGTTTAATGCTTGGAGATTCAAAGAAGCATGGAGAGAGTGGTGACAAGTCGTATATAGCTGCTGGCCATAGTAATAGTGCAGATAGACGGCTTGACTGTGAGAAAGATTTGGAAGCAGGTAAGCCGATGGTGAATGAGTCAGCATCTAGAAAGGCTCTTGACCAAGCCAGATACGACAAAGATCACATATTGATTCGTGAGTTGGATGTAAATAAAGAGAGAAATCAAGATGTGTCCAACAAGGACAATATATTTTTGAGGTTCAGAATGGCTGAGACAGAAGCAGGTAGTGAGGAAGATGCCTTTGAAACAACAGGAAATATGAAATTGAGTACAGATACTAGTTTACGTGAAGACATGAGTGAGTATGCTGAAGAAATTGAGCCAATTGAGACGAATGAACATGATGAAAGTGAAGTAGAATGGGATCTCGATAGTCATATCCTGATAGATGGGGATAAATTGAAAGTATCAGAGGGAGGATATAAAGTTGATGAAGTGACTTCAACTAAAGACTTGGGGAAGCATGATGATATTCAAATGCTGAAATCCTCTCAAAGAGCATTTTCACCTGAAGAAAACCGAGACCTGAAAAATAAACCTAAGAGTAGTACATATAAAACTGAGACGATAAGTGAGATACGGGTTCTAGGTGGATTTCATGAATTCAGCAAGAATAAAGATGACTCACTAGAGAAAAACAGTAGCAGTGCAGCTCACAACACTATCAAGTCTCCTTGTGTACCCAAGGAGATGTTAGATTCAAAGACTTGTGGCTCTGGCATGGGGGTTTCACGTGTTACATCAGGTAAAATATCCTCAGCATTGGGACACTGTCATGGTGACGGCCAAAAGATGAATAGTGCTCAGTTTACTGTTAAAAGGGTGGATATCAATGATAACTGCGATCCACATAAAGTGATAACAGAGTCTACTGTTAGTGGAGGGAAGATGGAAGATATCCCATCATTCTTGAAACAGTATAGTGATGGACTAGCATCCAAGAAAGATGCTACAAGCCTACCAATTGAAGTGAAAAACCCAAATATGAAAGGCCAGTTTGCTGGAAAAGACCAAAAAGTAGGGGAAAGAATGAGAAAGGAAACTGCGCCTGAAAATGAACGTTTAAGAAAACTAGAGGAAGAAAGAGAGCGGGAAAGGGAAAGAGAAAAGGACAGGATGGCAGTTGATAAGGCAGCCCTTGAAGCCCGTGAAAGATCATATTTTGAAGCTCGCGAGAGAGCTGCAGTTGAGAGAGCCACTATTGAAGTAAGACAAAGAGCTCTGGCTGAGGCTCAAGAAAGACTGGAGAAGGCATCAGCAGATGCAAGACTTAGGACTGATCGGGCTGCTGTAGAGAGAGCAAATGCAGAGGCTCGACAGCGAGCTGCTGAAAAGTTAATGGCTCAAAAGGCTGCACATGACCTCTTTCATCCAGTAGAAAAATCTGTACCTGATAGGTTTTCAGCTTCTTCTAGATTTACTGATACAAGACAGAGCTTTTTGTCATCTGTGAGTGAGCTTCCTGTTCCTGGTATTTAGTTCTAGATTCCTGTTGATTGTATATTCATGTGGTTTTGTTTGCCTGATTGTCAGGACATTTACTTCCAAGGTACTGGAGTCTCAAACCGTTTGCGATATTCATATTCTTCAACTCATGATGGTATGCGTTTAGTTATTGTTTTGACTTTCATGGTATTGTTCATATTGTTTTGACTTTCACGGTATTGTTTATATTTTTGAGCTTTAACTACATAGTAATTAGTATATAGGGTTATTAGCCTGTAAATACATGAACTTTTTATATTTTCTAAAATTTAACATGACTTTTATTTTTAGCCCACAAATACACGAACTTAATATTTTTTCTGATTTTTGACATCGACATGAGAAAACTCTATTTATTGTTGAGGTGGAGGCCGAAATACATGATGTGGACTACGAAATATGCACTTGAATATAGTAATTTGATTCATTATTTTGATTAGAGAGTGAATGACATGGTATACCGGCCTTCACGTTAATAGTAAATTAGAATTTTTTCTTGTCAATGTCAAAAATCAGAAATAATGCTAAGTTCGTGTATTTGTGGGCTAAAAATAAAAGTCATGTTAAATTTCAGAAAATATAAAAAGTTCGTGTATTTACAGGCTTATAACCCTAGTATATATACATTCTTTTGAGGCAGTTTGCTTAAACAATTAAAACTTTGTAGGGGCTGAAAGTGAATCACCTCAGAGGTCTAAAGCTCGGTTAGAAAGATATAGAAGAACTGCTGAGCGTGCGGTGAGTGCCTTCTTTTTCATCTTGTTCTTTCTTATTGTGTAGGATTATCCCTTAATTAACCTGATATTCATTTTGCTACAATTTCAGGCAAATGCCTTGGCAGAGAAAAATAGGCGAGACTTTCTAGCACAAAAAGAAAGAGAAGAGAGGAATGTAAGAACACTATCCTTCCTTATGAATCTTTTCTATTAACTGATGTTCACTGTTATCTTAGCGAAAGAATTTCTGCAGAGAGTTGCAGAAGCTCTGGATGCTGAAGTCAAGAGATGGTCTAGTGGAAAACAGGGAAACCTTCGGGCCCTGCTCTCTACTTTACAATATGTATGATGTTCTTTCCATTTATCTTATATCTCAATCCAGAATCTCAGTGTTCATTTTCTACTACTTTGACATATTTTTCTAGTTTTATTAATCTGGTATCTACTCTGTTCTGATGGCAATGTTTGTGATCATTTTTAATGAATGACTGTTGCGTATGCATTTGGCAGATCCTTGGGCCTGATAGTGGTTGGCATCCAGTTTCATTAACAGAAGTGATAACTTCTGCGGCTGTTAAAAGAGCTTACAGGAGGGCCACTCTCTGTGTTCACCCTGATAAATTACAGCAACGTGGTGCAACAATCCAGCAAAAGTACATATGTGAGAAGGTTTTTGATCTACTAAAGGTTTGTTTCTAATAGACGTCTTTTTTTTTTTCTTTTCCTTCTGAATTTTCATTTGTTTAGATGCTGAAGATTGTGTTGAAATATAATGGATCTGCGCTGAGAAATATTATGGCGTATTGAACTGCTTCAGTGGATTTTACTGCTATCATCTGTTACATGCATTCTTTCTGTCCCAGGAAGCTTGGAACAAGTTCAATTCAGAGGAGCGGTGAGTTGAGGCGCCCCGTCTGCTCAGTGTATAGTTCATGCCGGAAATTTGATTTTCGGCAAGCAAATCCTTAGCATGAAAATTAGAAAGAGGTACGGTCCCTTTTATTTTGCTTTGCTTTCTTATTTTTATTTTAAAAGTAGTGAGAAATTTAAGTAATCAGCAGGATTAGTAAATGAATGCAGGTAGATACGTAGTTGAATAGTCCTAAATAACCAAGCAACAAAGAAACAAATGGAGTTGGACGTCGGCCCCTCCTTCTTTGCATATATTTAATCTGTGGGAGTGTTCAAGACCGCCTTCTTTTTTGTCTTTTCTTTTTTCATACATATAATTCTTTTTTTTTTTTTTTTCTGTTAAAATTTTGGGTTGCATACTTGTAGTAGTGCGGTATTGTGTATGATATAGAAGCAATTCCATTGTTTCTGTAACTGTAAATCTCGTTTGCTCCATCTCTCATCTCTCTCTCTCTCTCTCTCTCTCTCTCTCTCTCTCTGTGTTATTATATCCTGCACGGCTACACCCGTGATTGAATTAAGGTTTTACCACATTTTATACTTATGATTACGGACTACGTCTCGTAAGTCGTAACTATATATTCAAAGAAGAGTTGGTGGACAATCTCATAGCAATTTTGATTCATCTTCTATAAATTGAGCCTCATTTCATATTATATTAATAATTAACATTAATGTAGTCATGTTGCTTCAAAAAAAAAAAAAACATTTACTGTAGCCATGTATATATTTTCACACATCAGTAAACACTTGCAATTTACATATCTTCACTTAATCTCTTTCCACTAGTCCCTCTTCATATATGATTCATCTTCTCTTGTCTCGAAGAAGACGAAGTTTTTATGAAATTGACAATATGCATAATCTCTTTTTGTTAAGGTGATTCTGTTTATAGCTCCAAGTTTATTCAAATAGCTTCTTATTCGAAATAATAATAATGGAACTTTTACTTTGTAGATTGAGTATTTTTATCCTTAAGAATAGGATTTTTCCAATACCATAATTTAAATGGGATATTAATCAAGTAAAATTAGCTCAAATGATAGAAATAATTAAGAACATTGAGATATCCTAAAGTTTCAATTTATCAAAGTAAACAAGGAATTAGCATGACTATTTTTACCTATCAAGGTTAATCCTTCAACGCCATAAATGTATTATTTTATCTCTATAATCCTCAATTTAAAATTTTAATAAATATATATTTTCAATTAGATTTTCTAAATTGGAGTCTTTATGAATAGAATCATCATTTCTAAAGGGTAATTTTAAACACATCTCCCAATTTTTTCATTATAACCCTTTATTTAAAATTGGAGTATTATTAAAAACTAGCATTTGCACTCGTGCAACGCACAAATTTTTTAAATATTTTATTATATATAAAATTGATATTAATTTGATTATTATATAAAAATTCTAAATATAATTAAAAATACTATAATTTAAGATAAATATATTTTAGTTTAATATAAAAATAATAAAGAATAATTCATATTAATAATTATTGATATTGTAAAAAAATAAAACAATATAAGTTACTCCCTCCGTCCACTAATTCAAGGCATTCTTTCCTTTTTGGGACGTCCACCAACTCAAGGCCTATCCATTTTTAGTAAGTTTTTATTTATATTTAATTGGTGGGTCCCAAAACAATACACTTTTTCTCCACTCAACTAATAAACAATACATTAATTGTGGGTCCCTTTCTCCACTCAACTAATAAAAATACACTTTTCTTAAAACTCGTGTTTTGCTCCTTAGGTCATGAATTAGTGGACGGAGAGAGTAAAAGATAATTGAAAAAAATAGATTTATTCAAAAAAAGAGGAGAGAGGAGAGAGAATTTTCTTAAGTTTTAATCTATAAATAAATATAATTTTTATATTTTAAATTCAATATTTACATAACATATAGTATCATATAAGTTAAAAGATAATTGAAAAAAAAATTATTCAAAAAAAAAGAGGAGAGAGGAGAGAGAATTTTCTTAAGTTTTAATCTTTAAATAAATTTTATATTTTAAATTCAATATTTACATAACATATATCAAATTAAAGCTCTTGTCATGATCATATCAAATATTTTATAATTAGTAGAATTTAACAATTTTAAAAAAGAAATAAAATAGAAAAATAAGAAGTTAAAGAAAAAGAAAAAAAAAAGATGTATAACTTATAAATAGACCTACAATTTTATTTTAACTACAAAATTGACACTCAATTTTGAAATTGATTTGAAATCAATTTGAAATTAAAAACTTTCTTTTTAATATAATATAAATAATTATAACTATATTATTTTATTCTGATTATCTAGTATAGTATAAATAATTATAACTATACTATTTTATTATGATTATCGCTGCTAGTTGGTATGTTTTGTTGGGTTGTACATTGAGTTACTTGAAGAAGTAGTTGAAAAAATATCTGAAGAAGAACATTAATGTACGCGACTGGCTGCGTGTGATCGCTTCCATCAACGGCTACGAATTGAGGTACTTCAACATTGCTGAGAATGATCGCTTCCATCAATGCCAATATTCTTCTTCTAAGGACTAAAAAAAAAAAAAAAAAAAAACCTCATAAAAGTAGATCTTTGCAGGGGTAAATTCAACCCTTCACCAAAGTCTCCAACACTCCCACCTCGGATACGCGACACGTGGCAAAGCTCATTTTATTGAGCTGAATAAATTTAAATTCAAAATAAATTAATATGTTGTTAACGTCCATTTATGCAATTTTTAGTAGCAACCCTATTTTTCAACATTTATCTGATCTAGGTTCAGTGGTCATTCACGACACACGTTTCGATGGTCTCGGCAACAAATTTCGGCAATACTATTTTAATCGTCGGCATATGATAATTTAGTTCAGCAAATATATTTTGAAATTTAAATATATAATTAAACTTATAACTATTGAAAATAGTATTTTTCGAAGCATGTTTATTATTTGAAATAAATACAAGCTAGCAAGTTGAAACTGAATAAATTTTCCTTATTCTGGAAAAAAATTATATATATATATATATATATATATATATATATATATATATATATATATTGTCTTATCAATGCTCAGTGGTCATTCCTTTCACGATAATTCATCTTTTCAGTAGGTACTATTCGGCAACATATGTGTTATGGTTGGCAGATATTAATTTTGTTCGGCAAAGGTATTTTAAAAATTAAATATATATTAAACTTATAATTATGAAAAATAATAATTTGCGTAGTTAGTTTAAGAAGTTAAATAAATACAAACTAGTTGAATTCGACAAAATTTTCATTTATTTTTAAATTATGTTTTTTTTTTAAATTTTTTTTCCTTTGGAATAAATATCAGTTCCTTTAATTATGTTATACGGTTTCGGCATTTAATATTCGGCAACAATTTTTTATCTTGGCAAACATTTTTTAGTTCGGCAATAAGGTTTAGCAGGCTATATTTACTTCGACAGCACATAGTTATTGCATAATTTTAATTAAGTTAAAAAAATAAATTTATTTCATATAATTTTTTTTAAAAACAAGCGATTTTCTCTTTTAAAAAAAAAACCAAACTAACACCGGTTTTTTTCTAAGAGGCACAGTTTTTTTTAAAGCGGTTCGGAATATGAACAGTTCCCCCTTAAGTAGCTTTCTTCAATTTGCTTTTCCATTTTCCCGCTTTTTCTTGCTTCTTTTCTTCCTCCTCTCTTTCGCGCGTAGTTCCGATTTTCTGGTCGCTCGGTGAATCTCGTGGTCAATACCATCGTCTTCCGGGTAGCTCTCTTCATTTCGCTGAATTGCGGTGTGGATTGTTGTTCTTAAGCGTGGTAAGAACAATTTTTGTTCCTAAATTTCAAATCTAATTTACAACTTTCAAGTTTTTGACTTTGTTTAATTCTATTTTTTTTTTGGAAAATATTTTGGCAGTGACACAATGAGAAAGGCAAAGGCAAAGGGAAAGACTAGTGGTTCAGGTTCAGGTTTATTTAAATTTGAAATTTGCGATTGTTGATTTTTTTTCCCACATGCTATAGTTTTATTTATTTTCTTATGTTTTGTTGTTTGGTGATTTGATTTTCCCGATTTTTTTTCCATCTCTGATTTGCCGATTTGTTTTTCACAAATGCAATTGTTTAGTTATTTTCTTTTGTTTTGTTGTTTGCCGATTTGGTTCTGCCGATTTAGTTCTGCTGAATTTTTTTTCCATCCCCTATTTGCCGATTTGGTTTTATTTGCCGATTTGGTTCTACCGATATGATTTATTATGTTCTGTAGTATATGTGATTGCGTATTTGATTTTTGATTACCAGTAATATATAGTTTCTCGATGATTTTCATGTGAACATGAATCACTTGTTTTTATGTAGGTTCTAGTGCTTCTGTTTCCGGTCGTTGCCAATATACTTATCTTAAATTAATTGAGGAACGATCAAATGCTCAGAATCGGGAATTATTTCTTGGCTCCTGCTTTGGTCAGTTTTTGCATATGAAACTGATGCAATTTCAAGGGCAGTTGTTATATATTTTATATAGCAGTATTGACCGGGATAGTCTAGAACATGAGAAACTTGTTTTTAACGTGAATAATAAACTTGTTGAACTTGGGCCTGTGGAATACTTTGTCATAACTGGTTTGAAATTTTCCGAGTGGAATGAACCTCCACGGGAATCTGAATTTCATCAAAATGTATTTGGCGGTGAGCAAGCTCTTTATTTTGCTGACATTATAAAGGCATTTGATCATTACGCTACTATCCATGAGGGGGGAGGGGATGTTTGTTTGAAGTTAGCCTTGCTTATTGTGTTGTATGGTATTCTTTTGGTTCGGCATAAAACACACAAGAGAATAGAAGTACAATAAGTGCATCTTGTTGATAACTTGGAGCAGTTCAACCATACCCGTGGGGGCTTGTGAGCTACCATTTTTTGGTGTCCGTGTCCCTTAATGCCAAGCGCTTCATTGATCAGAAAATTCTTGAAAATGCTAAGTGTGCCTTCGATGCATGTGGGTGCACATTTGCTCTCCAAGTTTTTTTGTATGAAGTTTATCTCAAAATTGGCAACTTGTGTGCCAAACGGGCTGCCGATGCTGAAAATGTGCATCCACGAATATTGCGATGGTCAACAGATGCATTCTATGCGTTCGATGTTGTCAGCGAATATTTCAAACCCCAGTTTGAAAATGAAACTGTAAGTAATTTATGTATTTGAACTTGTTTATGTTCTTTTTTAACAACATAACATAACAATTAAAAGTGATTTGTTTGTTTAAAAACTACGTGCGACATCCGATGGTGTACGATGAAGTTGAGAGGCCACTTATAGATGAAGGTGGCATTGATCCGTTGTATGCCCATTTCCTATTGAAAAATTGTTGGAGCATGTTCAGTCAGTGGATGAGAAGTCCAATAGAAAGAGGTAGAGGAAGAGGAAGGTCAATGATGTAGCTAAATCTAGAAGTAGGAAGAAGCCGCGTCTGCCGCATGTTGTTGCCGGCAAATCCAGTGAGCAACCTAAATAGCAGCAAAGAAGGTCTTCAAGGCTGCAGAAATATGAAACTCATCAAGATGCAGTGCCCGTACATGGCCAATGTTGTTGTGAATCAGTAAGTCCTTGTGCACGCATATACATTATTGCATCATTATTTTTGAAACGTAATATTGTCTTTCACTTAATTTACATATTCTATAGATGAAGAATGTAATGCAAGCTCAGTTGGCTTGCATGAGGCTGCTCCAGAGGTCATTGGCCAGGCTTTGCCTTCATAGTGTTATGGAGAGCGTCCATTTGACACCATTCTGAGTAAGTAACTGCATGTTGACACTGTTCCCCGTTTTGGTCAAAGCAACGGGTTAAAACCCCGACCGACGACCCATCGCTCACGGCATTCAAGTTCATCTACCATCATCTTAACAAGGATGGACTCCATCGCCGGAGTCCATTCAGACGAATAGAACCATGCCTCTTGTGGTGAAGTTGGTGACATTTTGGTTACCAAATATAATTTCTTTACATTACAATATTATGAAGTGTGTGTATTGACATTATTTCTTTACATCACTTATAATTGCTTGAGGTAGGTACTTCCCTGCCACCAAGGGCCCGACACCCCCCCTCCCCCCAAACAACCAACTCACAAAGTAGGTGCATTATTGCACTAGCTTTAAAATAGGTGTCAAGCACATAAGTTGAAATTTCAACAAATAAATATACAAATATATTTCAGAATAGAACATATATACAAAATTTGTAAGCCAAAATTCTACAAAGTATTTCTGTTACATTATATTTTAATCACATATACAAAATTGCTAAAAACTAAAAAGTATTTCATTTCATGATAAGATAATCAACGAATGAGTCTTCCATATCGGGATTCCAAGACTCATTCGTTAAAGACATATCCAGCAGTTGATGGCAAAAAAAAAATGAGTCTTAAAATTATGCTTGTCGATATCTGTGCCGAAAGTCAAGACAAAAGATGTGAAGCTTGCATGCAAGCTTCAAATCATTGCATTATTTTAATTTTTAGAGCACTTATAGTTAAAATTTCAACAGAATAATACAATATATTTCAAAATAGAACAAATATACATTATTTCTAAGACAAAATAGTACAATATATTTTAGTTAAATAATAATTTCATTTCATAATAGCCACACTGTAATATTAAAAAGACAAAATACAACCATATATTTCATCAGAAAAAATTTGCTTTAATTTTATGAAAGAAATTTCGGTAAATATTAGAAAATTTACTAAAACATACTTCATAAAATTCAACCAAATTTTTCACATGAAGTCCAAAACTGTACATACCACAAAAAGCCCAAAAATGAACACAAAACACTTCAATTCCTTGAGAGACTAACTTCCAAGTCCAAGTCCTGCATTATTCAAAAGACCAACTTGATTCAATATGTTAACAATATAGTTGAAATAAACTTCGAAATATTAGAAGACATATTCCAAAAAAAAATAAAAATCAAACCTGATAGTCATCTTTTGGGGTGGGGTTTATCCGTTCTTCATTGTCATTAATATGAATGTATCTCTGCAATTAAGTTAAATATATATTGCATCACAAATTACCTCGTAATTTCATTAATATATTGCATTACCAAATTAAAACCTGATAGTTGGCATCCAGGGTGGGGGTCTGTAATACCCCGTTTCCTCAAGCTAAGTCTAAAATAATTTTCGAACTTAGATTTAAGATGATTCACGCCGGATTGAGAAAAAGAATTTATTTTAATTCCAACAAAAATGATTTACAAAAGCATTTGTAAATTTAATAATTAAATTATATGCATTGCATATTTATTTAATTTAGCATTCAAGTATTTTCACGAGCTATTTATTTAGCGAACCCTGAAGTATTATTACAGTCCCGATATTTTATCCTGAGGGATTTTATTAATCCAATCAACACCCACACTTTACACTCTTTACCAACTACCCTATGCCTGTCAAATTCCCTTTCCACCCACTCCCTATAATCCTCAAAGGTCTAGTCCTACTTTATAGCCTTTTGAGTAAAGCTTGTCTAAAGCTTGTCTGCCATGTTCTTCTGCCAAGACTATAGTGCATTCATTATTTCTCAATTCACGAATTCTCTTTTCCAAAAGAAAGGGTAATGAATAGAAGGTTCTCTCTTCCAATTTTCATTACTTCTCAATTCATGAACTGGAATTTCAGAGCCTTAAACAGCTGCACATTTTCGGACCACACAAACCCAGATTCATATTGGGTAAAGCATCTCCATTTACTTTCACAAAACCACAAGAAGTTTTCAGTAACAAGAAACAAACATCCCACACCGTCTACTCAAGGTATTATCCCCTTTTGTTTAATTCTCTAAATCACCAACACAGAATCCCAACACACACAGTTACTTGACGTTTCACTATATGTTTACAAGATATGTTATATGTGAAATGAAATTACAGATGAATAAAAGACTTTATATTGAGTATTACAGTTGTAAAGTGAATTTGCACAAGAAAACCCTTGAACTGATTTGATGCTTGACACCCCTGTTTTGTGTGTGAGTCGAGGTCGGGAAATGACAGCCTCGGTGGCTCGTCGTCGGCAACGGAGCGGCGGCGGTGAACCTGTCGTCGTTTCCGATCTGCCAAAGAGGAGAAAAGAGAGAAGTATTTCAGTTTTAATTTAAAAAAAAAAAGATGAGAAAAAGAAAAAAATGGGAAAGAGATGAGGAGTTAGGGTTTACCGATTTCGGGCGGGGCGGAGACGGAGGTAGCTTCGGCTGTTTGTCGGAAAAGAAGGAGCAGGCGGCGGCGCACCGCGGTGGGGCGTTTGCTGTCCTGTATCCGGCGGCGGCGTGGCTTACGCCATGTCCGTGCGCGTGTGTTTGATTGTTGAGAGGGAAATAGAGAGACGGTGGTGGCGGTTTTGGCCGCTGCTCGCCGGAGGTTGCAGGAGGCAGGGGTTATAGCTCGAGTTCTGGGGATTTAGGGAGAGGGCTCGACGGCTCTGCTGTCATTCCGAGCGGGCTAGGCGAGAGACGAGCGAGGGAGAGGGAGCTGTGCAACGGCGGCTGTCGCTTTACCGGCGGCTGCTGCTGCGGCGCTGAGTATGTGGGAGTGAGCGAAAAGCGAAAAAGAGAGGACGGGGATGAGAGTCGAGGGTTCCGGAGGGGCTACGCTCTCGCCGGTGACGGAGGCGGCGCTTCGCCGAAGAAGAAGGGAGGGGCGCCGCTTGAGAATGCTGCTTCATGTGTGTGTGAGTGTGACCGAGAGAGAGAGTGCTCTTATGCGTGTGTGTGTGAGCGGCTGAAAAGGGGGGGAAGAAAAGGGAGTGGAGTGTAGGGTTGGGCTTTGGAGTGGGCTTGAGTGTTGGGCCGGGTTTTAATTAGTGTTGGGCTGGGTTTTAATTAGTTTTGGGCCGAGATTTTTTTTATTTATTCTGATTGGGCCATTTTCATTTAATCAACTGGGCCGATTTTTATTTAGTTATTGGGTTGGGGTTATTTATTTCTTTTGTTGGGCTGCATTTTAAAAAAAAATGGTTGGCCCTTGTATTTTTTTTTTATTTAAATGAGCTATGCAGATTTTATTTAAATGAACTGCACTATTTTAATTAATTAGACTTATTAAGTTTGATTAATTATTTTTAATTTGCATAATAATATTATATTATTATTATGTGCATATTTTAAGTAAATTACTTATTATATGCTAAACATGACATGATTTGCATTATATTTTGCAATAAGAATAAAAGTATTTAATTGGTTTTAATTATAATTCCAATTATTAAAGAAAGATGAGTAAGAATATTGTTGGTGTTCTTAACTCAAGAGAAATATTTTCAAGTATTTATTTATTAAATTTTGAAAACCCGGCTAAGTGAATCATAGAATATTAAGCACTACACCATGACTTAAGATTAGAATTTAAGGAGACCTATTGAGAATAGATTTCTTGTAGGCTTTGAGCATCATGAGGATTAGCACTGCTATTCCGATTCAGAGATAACGTTAAACGACAGGCATTGCCTATACAGGTGGGCATTACTTTTACTATACGTATATAGAGATCCCCTGCGTGTCGTAGGCCTCTTATACGAATATATGCATGAGATGATTTTAACTGTTAATTTCATATTATTATTATGCCCAAATGATAAATGACTCTTATGAAATGAAAATGAAATGTTTATGAAATGAAATGAAATGTTTATGAAATGATTGACTGCCAAAAATGTTTATGTTTTTATATGTATCCTATCTGTGTTGGTTCGCCAACTTTAAAGGAAATCCAATTGGGATCCTATGCTAGACAAAGGTCGCTAGCTAGGGTTAACGTGTACACTCATGGAGACCGCGAGTCGCTTGCGACCGGTCTTGGCGTCCGTGGTAAGGAGGCCTCCTTCCCGGCGCGTGACAGAAAGGAACAGATATGGATCATATGAAGGAAAATGATCGGCCGATCGACTTTATGAAAATGAAAGAAATATTTTAGTAAGCACAGGTCATTTAAGAAAACCCCTGTGTGTTACTGTTATGGCAGTTCAATTTATATATGTATGCATGAATGTATTTTCGGCTATGCCCACTGAGTATTTTTATACTCAGCCCTGCATGTATTTCTAAATGTGCAGGTTGAGCAGCTGATGGAATGGAATGATGTTGAGCGGGTGTTCCTTTGACATTACAAGAAATGTAACCTTGAGTATACATCTTCATATGTATATCTCACACGTTTTCCGCTGCAAAACACTTTGATTAGGATAGCTCTATGATATGAAGTTGTGATACGTGTTATTGGGTAACCCACCTTAATCAGTTCTCATTTATGTGTATGTTTTATAAGTATCCAAATAATCATATCTATGAGTGACATTTCCATATACTTTAATGTTAAGTAATTGTCCATATCCATTTCTTATTGTTCACCCCAAGTCATAACCCCTGTTAACCCGTCATTGGGATAGTGGGCTGTGACAGAGTGGTATCAGAGCGGTTCGTTCGCTCTGGCCCTAGAAACCTTATTCTAAAGAGTCGAGTCTAGTTTGATTCTTTAGACTTACATGGGTTCATATGGCACCGCTCAACACTCCATTGCATCGTGCTCAATCAAGGAAAGAAGGTAACTGCAGTTTCAACGTTTTAAAGATGTTAATGTTCTAAAATGCTTCATGAATATGTTTATGTGAAGAGCATGTTATGATGGAATGTTGAATGTTTTGCCTTTCATGGCATATTTTTGCAGTCTATGATGTTATGATCAGATGAATGATAGAAAAGTGACATATGTTTTCCCAGAGAACATAGATTGTTATAAGTTGCATGATCACAATTTTAAAAGAACATGGACTACTAGATTAGTAGTATATCTCTACAATCTAGATTCTTAAGGTGATGATGTAGAAGAATGAAAGAGAACTTAGAGCGTTTCAGCTCCCTTAAGAAAATGATGGTTCTTTTGAACTACAAAGAGGATTGAAAAGATATGTACGAGGTAAAGGAAAAGCACAGAATGACGATACGCGACGAATTCAAGGTAAACGTTGCATCAAAGGTTGAACCATAGTCTCTACGTTCAAATGTTCAAGTACGACGGAATATCAAATCGACTTTTGCTACAGGATAGATTTTATGAATAGAGTGTTTTGCCTGTGTACGTATGTCTGTGTGTATATGTCTTAAGAGAGGTTTGGGGTTTGAGATCAATAGGATAGAGAACCTTAAGATAAGTTTAGTTGTCATAGTGAGCTTATGTTTTGTTATGTATAATATGTTCATGGCTCTTCAAGTTCGGGACGATGTTTCTCGTGTGACTGGGAGGTGATGATGTTGGACCTGGCCAGTCCACATGATCCAAATCTCAGTAGACGTCTTTTGGGTTGAAAACCCATGTGTTTCAACTTTCGGTTGAAAAGCCAGATGGGTTCATACTCGAGGTCATTTTGTTCGACCTAGTAGTTAATCATTTCATACCCTCTGGTCATTCTTTTGATTCTCTTGAACAATTTCTACAACACCTTGTTTTGATGTTGTGTTAAGTTTGAGCCTTGCAACTCGTGAGTTGTCATAATAGATCCCCTTGTTTGATAAGACCAAGAAATGTTAGTCTACCGATGTAGTATACTACCCAAACTATGACTTCATATAATTGTGTCTCATTGTGATTGGTTGAGATTAGTTTTTGTCCTATAAATGATATCGACCACTCATTATGATAGAAATTCAGAGTCCAAGCTAAGACCGTAATATAGTGTTCAAGTACAAGGACTTAAGTTAATTGGTCTATGATAGTTTTAAGATAAATTCATAGGAAAGTGTTATTCATGTGATAGGTAACAAGAAATGGGTTGATGACTATTTTAGTCTTTGGAAAAAAGAATACCCCGTAGATGAGCCCTAGGAATGAGGTAGGAGCAAAATGAACCGCCGAAAAAGGACGAGGGAACTTATTCTCAAGTAAATCTCGTGTATATAAATTGGAATTAGGAATCCAATTGATATGAGGAGAGACCCGAATCTATTCTAGATCGGAAAGTTAAAGTACTAAGGAATAAGTCGATACCCTTAGTAATAGTTCTTTGGAAGCACTATGATCAAGAAAAGGCGATGTGGGAACTCGATTCTAGCATGAATGAGAAGTACCCAGAATTATTTTCTGTGGTACAAATTTCGTGACGAAATTTCTTTTAAAGTGGATAGTATGTCATACCCCGACTTTTAATCCCTGATTAAGGGCTTAATTATTAATAATTAGGATTCGGCATCCATTTATAATAAAAACTGGTTTGATTTATCTGATGTGATTTAATCATTATATATGTGTTTTAATGTGCTTAGTTAAAGGAAAAGTTTTATAAATGTGGTGCATAAGTTTTAATTGGTGAGTTAAGTGTATTTATATGAGCCACATGAATTTTAAATTATGCATGAAGTCATGAATTTTATCTAAATTTGATAGTACATGTAACACCCCGTACTTTTCCCTATGTTGTGAGATAGTGTCTTAACACTATTGAGAATACTGAGATGTCAGAGAGATTGACTGTCCTATTAAGAAAATAGGAATAATGAGTTGGAAATAGAGTCGAGAAAGAAAGAGTGAAAAACCTTGATAAAAAAAAAAATCGGTCGGAGAGACGTCTAGTTTGTCTGTGTTTGCCGACTGCTTTGACGTGATATTATGTGAAATTACGTGACTGATTGATTATGTGAGTTTTGTTACGTATGTCATTGTGAGCAAGTTATTATGATTTTTATTTGAGGATATTAGCACTTGAAATTTTAATTAAGTTTCTAAAGCAAGTGCAGTTTATTTTTACCGAGAAATCAAAGAATGCTGGTTAATGAAAATATTTCCAAGCATATATTTTGTTTTAAAATTATTTTTCCTATGAGAGGAATATTATAATTGAGTGAGTGCACTAATATTAGTGCTATAATTATTTTATGTGGTCACATGAATAATTATGTATTGGTATTTTATTAATGAGTACATTTCCATAGTTATTGTGATTTATTTTTAATCACCATTCTCACACTATTACTTTAATTTCCCTACCATGTGACTAAATACCACAATTTGCCAAGTGTAGAGATTATTGAGAGAGTGTAAAGATTAGAGAGAGAGTGTAGAGATTAGAGAGATCAAGGCATTAATTGCCAATATTTCCTTAAGATTACAAAATCCTCTTTAAAGATCACAAGATCATTTACAATCTTGCAAAATCCTCTCTCACTCCTCACTCATCATTTTCGACCAACACCTCTCTCCCTCTTTCTCTCACTTTCCTCTATTTTCCTCCACTGAAGAGACCTTCGAAGCTTTCAAAAAAAAAAAAAAAAAAAATTTTACAAAACACCTCAATCCACTCTAAAATCTTCCATAAACACATCCTAGCTACTTATATTCAAGAGAATCATTGAAGAAAGGCTTCCAAGCTAGAGTGAGAAAATATGAGTTTTGGTGAGAAACTTGGGTAAGTGATTCTTATTTTTATAGATCTAGATTGTATGATGTTATATGTGAGTATATGATCATGATTGAGCAAGAAAATCACCCAACTTATTTCTATGAAATTTTCGAAAATTAGGGGCTTGAAACCCTACGAAATTTTGTTGTTTGTTTTCTTGAATTGGCTTGAGTTATATGATGATTGATGATTATTGAGTTAATATATATGAATATCTTGATGATTAGCCATGAGATATAGATTTTTCTATTAGGTTAGTTTACCTAAAATTGGGAGGTTGAGATCCTATGGATCAATTGATGTATTGATGATGGATTTGAGTTTATGAGATGATTTAGATGATTAATGATGGATGAGATTGAAGCTTGAGGTTGAGAGGTGAAAAATGAAAAGTGTTAGTTTGAGGAAGAAGATGACATACATGTGTATCTATATGTGATCTTGCTTTATGATGTTGATTTGTGCTAATTGGTAACCTAGGATGTTAGATCTATGATTTGATCAATAGGTTATACATGATTAATGATATTTTCAAAAGAGTTTAGTTTAATAAAAAAATTAGGACTTTTTGCCTATGTGTTATTAAAGTGATTTTGGCTTAAGATATATGTATTTAAGCATGATATTAGTGTATAATTATGTTTGAGTAAGTCTTTTGTTGGCTAAGAAAATTTTTGACTTAGTTTAGTTATATGAGTTTTTGAGTTTTCATATTTTGAGAAGTCGATGATTGATAAAATGAGGTTTAATTGCTTTATGACCATTATGTGAAAGTTTGTCATGTTTTATTAAGAGTTTTATGATGATACATGAAGTTTCATTAGAGTTTAGTACATGATAAAAGTGAATCTATATGTGTATAATGATTTATATGATGAATGAGATCATGTTTGAATAATTGAGTAATTTTGTGCATGAAAATGAAAAGAGAATTTTAATGATGCGTTCATTGAAACGTTTTACTAGAGATTTGAGGTTATGATGTAAGAAGAGAGTCAAGATTTGAGTATGATGAGCATTATATTGTGCTTGAATGTTTGTGAGTGTTATATGTGTTTAAAATGAGCTTTAATGAGTTTCATTGAAGAAATGTTGAGTTGAGTATTTTAAGAGTTTGAGATGAGATTTTGGTGAATTTCGTAGGCCTACTGACCTACTGTGATCGACGGTTTTTCAATGTCAAAAAGCTTTGAAATTTTAATACCAAGTCTCTACATGAGTCTTGAGAACATCGGTAAAATTTCAAGTCATTTGGACTTCGTCTATTATTTTTATAAAATACAAAACCGAAACTGCACATTACTACCGAGAGTTTCAGAGAGCAGGGGAAAGAGTCATTCATTTCAGTAGCTTCCTGTGTGATCTAGCTTTCCAAAATTTTATGGTATTAACCTTATTGTGTTAGCTAGATATCCACAAAATTTGAGCCCAGTTTGACAATATTTACTATTTTTTTCAAAAATCCAAGTTTTCGATTGCTCAAAATTGCCGAATATGGTAGACTGTAGTAAAACAGTCATGTCTCCTACAATACTTGGAGTTTTTGACTCTACTTTTTTTATATGAAAATAGACTCGAAGACCTTTCTTTTGGTATGAGTCTCGAGTCCAAGAGGTGTCGGAGTAAGAACAGGTTAGATTTTGAAGTTGAGTCAGTGTAAAAACAGAGCATGTTTTGATAATGTTTGATTGTATTTTCTTATGTGCCTTATGTGATTGTGTTGTCTATGTGTTGAATGAGATTAGACGAGCCTTATATGAGAGATAAATCGAGACTTAGTACCATGATTTTCTTGAAACCTATCCTTGAACTTAAGGATTTGAGATGAGTGGAGAGTTAATATAGAGTTGAGTAAAGAGATAGAACATGAGATAGAACATGAGTTAAGGCTTTATGAGTATGGATTTTAAAAGGATTAAAATGTTTTAAATCAATTCCTTTTTAATGGAGTTTAAAATGCTTATTTAAGTCATTTATAAATGAATAATGAGAAATGCGTAAAGGAGTTCGTAAATGAATCGCGGCATGAGATTTTCAATTTCTCTAGTAAACTAGGGAGATATTATGAAGGAACAAGCAATGAACGAGACTCTCACCACCGAGTCACTACAACAATTGGAGAAGGAAAAAGTTCACGCACAAACAAGATATGTACACCACCTCAAGATGGAGGTAAAAAAAAAAAAAAGAAATGGAAGGAAAACACTAGAACTAAACTTAAGGTATAACCCAACCCCAAGGCTAGTAGGCTCAAGCTAAGAGAGTGAATGCTTTGGCTAAAGTGCCAGAAGCTACAGCAAGAATAAAGTTGGAACGCCACCACAATGGAAACTTAGAAACCCCATTAAATAATCATTTGGAAATGAGAAAATGAGTTTACATGGCAGAAGGGAGTGCCATTAATCTTTAAGTGAAAGTTACCAAGATGATGAGAAAAGTTTGATGTTAGAATTCCCTAGTCAAATCTGAGAAGGTGACTTAGGACGAAGGAAACAATTAAGGTAGTTCGCCACTTTACTAAGATGAAGTAGGTGAAAGAATGTTGTTAGGTCCTGAACTGGTCCAACAGATGATTGAAAAAGTCGACCATATCAAGCAAAGAATCAAAGAAACTCAAAGATAGACAAAAGTCTTACGCCGATAAACGCCAATCGGAATTAGAATTTAATGTTGGGAATCGAATTTTCCTCAAAGTCTCTCCCTCAAAGGGAGTTATACGTTTTGGAAAGAGGAGCAAGTTACGACCCGTTATATAGGACCTTTTGAGATCCTAGATAAGTTAGGCCTTTGTAGCCTATAAGTTGGCTCTGCCACCAAGCATTGTGGATGTATACAATACGTATAGCACCTCGCAATTAAGAAAGCATGTGATTAATCAAGATAAAGTAGTCCTAGCCAGGACCTAAGTTGTGATAAGAAATCAGTCTAGATACTTGATCGCAAGATTCAAGTTTTATGAGACAATAATATTGTTCTCGTCATGTAGTGGAACCATCACAGGATGGAAAAGGCCACAAAAGACATGAATGAAATGGAAGTCAAGTATCCCAAGCTAGAATACCAGATATGTAATTTCGGGGACGAAATTTTTTTTAAGGAGGGAGGGATGTAATACCCCGTTTCCTCAAGCTAAGTCTAAAATAATTTTCGAACTTAGATTTAAGATGATTCACGCCGGATTGAGAAAAAGAATTTATTTTAATTCCAACAAAAATGATTTACAAAAGCATTTGTAAATTTAATAATTAAATTATATGCATTGCATATTTATTTAATTTAGCATTCAAGTATTTTCACGAGCTATTTATTTAGCGAACCCTGAAGTATTATTACAGTCCCGATATTTTATCCTGAGGGATTTTATTAATCCAATCAACACCCACACTTTACACTCTTTACCAACTACCCTATGCCTGTCAAATTCCCTTTCCACCCACTCCCTATAATCCTCAAAGGTCTAGTCCTACTTTATAGCCTTTTGAGTAAAGCTTGTCTAAAGCTTGTCTGCCATGTTCTTCTGCCAAGACTATAGTGCATTCATTATTTCTCAATTCACGAATTCTCTTTTCCAAAAGAAAGGGTAATGAATAGAAGGTTCTCTCTTCCAATTTTCATTACTTCTCAATTCATGAACTGGAATTTCAGAGCCTTAAACAGCTGCACATTTTCGGACCACACAAACCCAGATTCATATTGGGTAAAGCATCTCCATTTACTTTCACAAAACCACAAGAAGTTTTCAGTAACAAGAAACAAACATCCCACACCGTCTACTCAAGGTATTATCCCCTTTTGTTTAATTCTCTAAATCACCAACACAGAATCCCAACACACACAGTTACTTGACGTTTCACTATATGTTTACAAGATATGTTATATGTGAAATGAAATTACAGATGAATAAAAGACTTTATATTGAGTATTACAGTTGTAAAGTGAATTTGCACAAGAAAACCCTTGAACTGATTTGATGCTTGACACCCCTGTTTTGTGTGTGAGTCGAGGTCGGGAAATGACAGCCTCGGTGGCTCGTCGTCGGCAACGGAGCGGCGGCGGTGAACCTGTCGTCGTTTCCGATCTGCCAAAGAGGAGAAAAGAGAGAAGTATTTCAGTTTTAATTTAAAAAAAAAAAGATGAGAAAAAGAAAAAAATGGGAAAGAGATGAGGAGTTAGGGTTTACCGATTTCGGGCGGGGCGGAGACGGAGGTAGCTTCGGCTGTTTGTCGGAAAAGAAGGAGCAGGCGGCGGCGCACCGCGGTGGGGCGTTTGCTGTCCTGTATCCGGCGGCGGCGTGGCTTACGCCATGTCCGTGCGCGTGTGTTTGATTGTTGAGAGGGAAATAGAGAGACGGTGGTGGCGGTTTTGGCCGCTGCTCGCCGGAGGTTGCAGGAGGCAGGGGTTATAGCTCGAGTTCTGGGGATTTAGGGAGAGGGCTCGACGGCTCTGCTGTCATTCCGAGCGGGCTAGGCGAGAGACGAGCGAGGGAGAGGGAGCTGTGCAACGGCGGCTGTCGCTTTACCGGCGGCTGCTGCTGCGGCGCTGAGTATGTGGGAGTGAGCGAAAAGCGAAAAAGAGAGGACGGGGATGAGAGTCGAGGGTTCCGGAGGGGCTGCGCTCTCGCCGGTGACGGAGGCGGCGCTTCGCCGAAGAAGAAGGGAGGGGCGCCGCTTGAGAATGCTGCTTCATGTGTGTGTGAGTGTGACCGAGAGAGAGAGTGCTCTTATGCGTGTGTGTGTGAGCGGCTGAAAAGGGGGGGAAGAAAAGGGAGTGGAGTGTAGGGTTGGGCTTTGGAGTGGGCTTGAGTGTTGGGCCGGGTTTTAATTAGTGTTGGGCTGGGTTTTAATTAGTTTTGGGCCGAGATTTTTTTTATTTATTCTGATTGGGCCATTTTCATTTAATCAACTGGGCCGATTTTTATTTAGTTATTGGGTTGGGGTTATTTATTTCTTTTGTTGGGCTGCATTTTAAAAAAAAATGGTTGGCCCTTGTATTTTTTATTTATTTAAATGAGCTATGCAGATTTTATTTAAATGAACTGCACTATTTTAATTAATTAGACTTATTAAGTTTGATTAATTATTTTTAATTTGCATAATAATATTATATTATTATTATGTGCATATTTTAAGTAAATTACTTATTATATGCTAAACATGACATGATTTGCATTATATTTTGCAATAAGAATAAAAGTATTTAATTGGTTTTAATTATAATTCCAATTATTAAAGAAAGATGAGTAAGAATATTGTTGGTGTTCTTAACTCAAGAGAAATATTTTCAAGTATTTATTTATTAAATTTTGAAAACCCGGCTAAGTGAATCATAGAATATTAAGCACTACACCATGACTTAAGATTAGAATTTAAGGAGACCTATTGAGAATAGATTTCTTGTAGGCTTTGAGCATCATGAGGATTAGCACTGCTATTCCGATTCAGAGATAACGTTAAACGACAGGCATTGCCTATACAGGTGGGCATTACTTTTACTATACGTATATAGAGATCCCCTGCGTGTCGTAGGCCTCTTATACGAATATATGCATGAGATGATTTTAACTGTTAATTTCATATTATTATTATGCCCAAATGATAAATGACTCTTATGAAATGAAAATGAAATGTTTATGAAATGAAATGAAATGTTTATGAAATGATTGACTGCCAAAAATGTTTATGTTTTTATATGTATCCTATCTGTGTTGGTTCGCCAACTTTAAAGGAAATCCAATTGGGATCCTATGCTAGACAAAGGTCGCTAGCTAGGGTTAACGTGTACACTCATGGAGACCGCGAGTCGCTTGCGACCGGTCTTGGCGTCCGTGGTAAGGAGGCCTCCTTCCCGGCGCGTGACAGAAAGGAACAGATATGGATCATATGAAGGAAAATGATCGGCCGATCGACTTTATGAAAATGAAAGAAATATTTTAGTAAGCACAGGTCATTTAAGAAAACCCCTGTGTGTTACTGTTATGGCAGTTCAATTTATATATGTATGCATGAATGTATTTTCGGCTATGCCCACTGAGTATTTTTATACTCAGCCCTGCATGTATTTCTAAATGTGCAGGTTGAGCAGCTGATGGAATGGAATGATGTTGAGCGGGTGTTCCTTTGACATTACAAGAAATGTAACCTTGAGTATACATCTTCATATGTATATCTCACACGTTTTCCGCTGCAAAACACTTTGATTAGGATAGCTCTATGATATGAAGTTGTGATACGTGTTATTGGGTAACCCACCTTAATCAGTTCTCATTTATGTGTATGTTTTATAAGTATCCAAATAATCATATCTATGAGTGACATTTCCATATACTTTAATGTTAAGTAATTGTCCATATCCATTTCTTATTGTTCACCCCAAGTCATAACCCCTGTTAACCCGTCATTGGGATAGTGGGTTGTGACAGGGTCTATCCGTTGTTCGTTGTCATTAATAATAATGTTTTTTTTTTTTTTTTTTTTTTTTTTTGATCGGGCAAAGTCATGTTAGATGTTAGTAATTAGTTCCCCATCCACTCCAAGAACCATCTTATCTCTCCATTCACCAAATCCACCTTATATCTCCAATCTCCAATTCGCTCCCAAGAGGGATCGAACCCGGGTCACTTCACTTAAGTGAGGACCCGGTGGCCAGTGGGCTAAGCCCCCTGGTTTGTCATTAATAATAATGTATCACTGTAATTAAGTTAAATATACATTTCTTTTCAAATTAGCCTAATAAATAACAACAAAACACTAGAAAACTTAACAAATCAATGTATTGTATGAACAAGCATTTTGACTTGAGTTCGAATCCTGAGGGAGCGAAATTTTTATTATATTTACTAAATACGTCTGTTATTAATTATGTTGATCTACTCGTAAAATTTATAAATTTGTTCATTATTCTATATTCTCTCGAAAAATATAATTCTCTATGGAACCTAACCCCATACATATATATACACACATTCACATCCTTAGCACCCTATATATCTAGTAGCTCCCTCCGTCCCAGGCCAATAGGTCCAGTTATTTTCGGCACGGAGATTAAGAAACTCATTTTTTAGTAGATAAATAGTGTGGTCCACCAATAATTAAGGTTTTAAGTGTTTCCTTATTTTTCCTTAATCATATTTGCTTCATTATCTCATTTTTCATTTAATTTAACTAAATTAAATTTACATTGGAACTTATTGCATGAATTAATTTGGGGAAATTCTGGAACTTCTTCAAAAAGAAGTTGAAATAAATGAAAGGAATTAATTCTGCATTTGCTTGACAAAATGGGCGGCTGATTCAGAATTAATTGGAGGAATCAAACACAATGAATTCAACAGAGCATCACCCAACATAGCATATTCAATGCATCAAAAATCTCATCATCTTACCGTTTCATAATGGGAAAATAATTCAGCAAATTATGAAACTCAATGCAAAAATTCATGAGAAACTATAGCTACTGCAGATGAAGAACCCTAAATCAAGATCTGCAAATGAAGAACCCTAAATCAAGAGCTTATAGGCGGCGGCGGAGACGGAGAACGGCGGCGGTGAGGGCTCCGAACCGTCCACCAACGAAGGAGAGGCGGCGGCGGCACAGCAGGGGGTTGTAGTCTTGAGGCGGCAGCGGATCTGTGTGGCCGGAGCTCTGGGTTAGCGGCGCCGCTCGTCGTTGAGAGAGATAGAAGGGGGAGGGGGCGGCGGTGACGGAAATGGCGAAGGGAAAGGGGAATTGACGGAAAGGGGAAGGGGAAGGGGAAGGTTTCCCGTCGAGATAGAGAGGGGCTCTGAACCGTCCATCGACGAAGGAGAGGCGGCGGCGGCGGCACAACAGGGGCTGTAGTCTTGAGGCGGCGGCGGATCTGTGTGGTTGGAGCTCTGGAGAGTCAACGACGCCGCTCGTCGTTGAAAGAGAGAGAAGGGGGAGGGGGCGGCGGTGACGGAAATGGCGAAGGGGAAGGGGAAATTGACTGAAAGGGCAAGGGGGAAGGGGGAAGAGGAAGGTTCCCGGAGAGAGAGAGAGGGGAAAAATCTGGGATGAATTTTTTTTGAATGAGTAGATTAGGGTGCATTAAGGGGGTATATCTCCTTTAATTAAGTAACTATTGATTTTTATTAAAGCCCTAATTATTTCCAATTTTAGACTAGGCCTATTGGAGTGGGACGTCCCAAAATGGAAAGCGAGCCTATTTGAGTGGGACGGAGGGAGTATTATAGTAAGATTTAGTAAATTTTCTACATTTATACGTATTCTTAAATATTCTTAAATCATACTGCCTTCCATCCTATAGTATCAAAAGTAAAATGAGCCGTGTGTGTTGTTAGTGAAGGAGGCGCTAGAATAATTAATGCCTTTGAATTCGAATATATCGTGACGCGATCTTTAAATTTTTTTATTCAATACTATCAATCTATCAAAAAAAAAAAGAAAAAAAAGTGCATCTCGCTAAAACGGGAGGACTATTATAATAGGAGTAATATATATATCTCTTCAATATTTAGTATTTACTCCTTTTAAATGATTTTTTCGATGGACGTGAAAAGTCTGACGTTATAAATCTAATCTATACTAGTTGGTAATCCGTCGAAAATCGACGGGAATAAATGAAAACATATAAATATTTGTAATTATTCAATACATTTTTTATTTGATGATTTTTTTTCACTAAAATAAAGCATTAAATAAATTTGTTTTAAAGTAAAAGATGTTAACTAAATATATTTTTACTAATAGTTAGTCAAACAATTCTCTCAACTCAGAAGCTAATGGTAAGAAACTAATTTTAGACACTTCCACCAATCCAATCTGATTATGTTGATTTTAGAAATTTCCGATGCTTAAAAGTCAACTTCTGTCTCTCCCTAAAAAAAAAAGAAAAAATAAAAGCAAATTCCGAAGTTCTAAGCCGAAACATGATATTGTAAAAGATGAAATATATTCATCCTCATATAACACATTATTGTAATGCGATTATATATAAAAGAAAAGAAAAACCTAAGAAACCCTTGAAAGCACAAAAGAAGCAGACTAAGGGTCGAGCCTCATTAAAACCCTTTTACGAAAAATCCGGTAGGAAAAACCGTAGAAGGAAAAAAGAGTACTCGTCTAAAACGAAAACAAAAAGAAAAGGAAAGAGGAGCGGGAAGGTCAGTTTCAAGAACTCCGGCCTAACCATCGTCCCAAACCGACCAGACTCAACCATCCTTATATAACATATTTTACCTATTAACATGAAAAAATATGATGGGATTTATTGCATCTTTCTTCCCTCCAAGCACAAGCAGCACACACATATCAAATCAACCTAGCAAAATATAAGAAAAAAAATAGAGTGGATTTTTAAAATGGCCACTTTCATATTGTAAAATTAAAAATTGTCCACTAAGATAAAAATATTTAAAAATGGCCACTGTTACCAAAATACCCTTCCACATTAAAAATTAAAAAAATGTCCACTTTACATCACCCTTTAAAAAATCCCGCAATTCACAACCAGTGTGAATTCACAACCAAAATTTTTTGGTTGTGAATTCACACTGGTTGTGAATTGAGAATTCGCAACCAGTCGAATTCACAACCAGAATTTTTTGTTTGTGAATTCATAGCCAAAATTTAATTCACAACCAGTCGAATTCACAACTAAAATTTTTTGGTTGTGAATTCACAACAAACGAATTCACAACCAAAATTTAATTCACAACCAGATTTATGTTGGTTGTGAATTCACAATCAGTCGAATTCACAACCTAAATTTAATTCACAACTAGAATTTATTTTGGTTGTGAATTCAAGTAGTTGTGAATTTGAGTTTTTAAAGTTTGAATTCACAATTAAAACTGTAATTTATTTTGATTGTGAATTTATAGATTTGGTTGTAAATTCAAGAATATTAAGTTGTGAATTCATCGAGCTAGTTGTGAATTCAAGAACATTAAGTTGTGAATTCATCGACCTGGTTGTGAATTCTTAAATCTAGTTGTGAATTATTACGATTGTGAATTCACAACTGAACTGAAACTAAACTGAACTGAAACATTAAATTCACAACTAAACTGAAACCCTAAACCCTAAACCCTAAACCCTAAACCTAAACCCTAGTTGTGAATTGTTACGATTGTGAATTCACAACTGAACTGAAACACTAAATTCACAACTGAACTGAACTGAAACTTAACTGAAACTGAACTGAATTGAACTGAAACATTAAATTCACAACTCAACTGAAACCCTAAACACTAAACCCTAAACCCTAAACCTAAACCCTAGTTGTGAATTCACAACTGAACTGAACCCTAAACCCTAAAAACTAAACCATAAACTCTAAAACCTAAACCCTAAACCCTAAACCCAATCTAATACCTAAACCTAAACCCTAGTTGTGAATTGTTACGATTGTAAATTCACAACTGAACTGAACTGAAACACTAAACCCTAAACCTAAACCTAGTTTTGAATTCACAACTGAACTGAACCCTAAACCCTAAAAACTAAACCCTAAACCCTAAAATCTAAACCCAATCTAAACCCTAGTTGTGAATTGTTACGATTGTGAATTCACAACTGAACTGAACTGAAACACTAAACCCTAGTTGTGAATTCACAACTGAACTGAACTGAACCCTAAACCCTAAAAACTAAACCCTAAACCCTAAAACCTAAACCCTAAACCCTAAACAGTCGAATTCACAACAAGAATTTTTTGGTTAGGAATTCACAACCAGTAAAATTCACAATCAGAATTTAATTTACAACTAGAATTTATTTTGGTTGTGAATTCAAGTAGTTGTGAGTTTGAGTTTTTAAAGTTTGAATTTACAATTAAAATTAGAATGTATTTTGGTTGTGAATTCATAGATCTGGTTGTGAATTCAAAAATATTAAGTTGTGAATTCATAAATGTGGTCGTGAATTCAAAAAACATTGAGTTGTGAATTTATAGATCTAGTCGTGATTGTGTATTAGATCTAGTTGTGAATTTATAGATATGAACGTGAATTCAAAAACATTAAATTTTGAATTCATAGATCTGGTTGTAAATTCAAGAACATTAAGTTGTGAATTTATAAATGTGATTGTGAATTCAAGAGCTTTAATCAATCATTCAAAATCTCTTTCTCTTTCAATCGGTCAAATGTCTCCAATAAAACTCACAAATCATCGTTCAAAAACAAAGCCTCAGATCCGATATATACTTGAGAAGAAAAAGGAGATCGAGCAATTAATTAACATGAATTAACAAATTCATAAACTGGTAAATATTACCTTTCACAATTAATAAATTCATGAATAATAACAATTAATGGGCATGAATTAAACGAACAACACTATTATTACCAAATGCTATATTCAAAATATTGCTTGTGCAGAAAATCCTTCATTACAAACATGGTTATAACGGAAAAGAATTAACTGAGCATTGTTGAAAAAAATACTAACATCCAAAAGAAATGGAAACAATAGGGAGAAATGTTTCCAAAAAAATACAATCAAATTTCACATCGAAAAATTCAAAGGAAATAAAGATAATGATTACAATTATTTAGTGAAATGTGCATAACACTTTCCTTTCCTTCATCCAAACATCCAATTTCGCCTCTTCTTCGCTGCCTTTAGCGGTCTCCTCTTCGGCGGGGGCAGCGGCTACGCGAAGGTCAATTATGTTGCTGGATTGGAGTTTCTGTCGGAGTACATGCATCGGAAGGGGGCAAAGATGCCGATGAGCTGTAGCGCGATCTTCCTCCCCAAAAGTTCGTCGATTCGATCGGTGACCAACGCCGCGATGTTGTTCACTCCGAGCACGTTCTTCTTCATCAGAACCATGACTCCGAGCAGTGGCAGAGCTGCTGCCATCGCAACTCCCCCAAATCTCCCTCCCATCTCTCTTTCAATACTCAGCCCTAGATCCGAAAATTGCCGCCTCCAATTTCGATTCCTAGCGCCGACAGTCACAGACCGCCACCGCCGTTGCTCCCCCTCACCTCTGAACCTCGGCGGTGGCACGACCACAAGCCGCGCCTCCACTTCAAGCTCAACATCCCAGACCCCTAAATCTCCCTCCTCCTTCGACTGCTACCACCACCGTCGGGATTGGATGCGTCGCCTGAATCTGGATGGGCGGCGTCATTTTCGGCGCTGCTATGGGCGGAGACGACGAGGCTGGGGCGGCGGCGCTTCGCTGGAGGAGAGAAAGGAGGGAGGGAGAGAGCGAGAGAAGTGAGAGAGCGTAGACAGAGAGAGAGAGAACGTAGAGAGAGAGAGAGAGAACACGCTAGAGAGAGACAGATTCAAGGTAGCTTATTTTTTAATTTTTAAAGGGAGGGGTATTTCTGACTTTTTACTCAAAAACTGGCCATTTTTTAATATTTTTATTTTATAGGCTAGATTTTAATTTTACAATATGAAAGTGGACACTTTTATATATTAACTCAAAAAAATATTTTAAATAATATCGTTAATGACTTAAAACTTTTAAAGTTTGAATAAAATATTAAATTTGAAATTACCTCATAATCTATCGAAAATTTCATCATACACAACATTAAACATAATTATACAATCTACTGATTATGAACTTCGTTTATATACTCGTATTCATTTTAAACTCAATTAAAAATAATTTTACTACTCATTCTTATTCTAAATTCATTATAGTAATATCCGCAAATTATTTGCAGGGACGGGAGCTGGAGCAACTGGGTGTACCTGATCCAGAGCAGTGGCGAGAAGGGCAGCTTGACGGTGGTCAGAGACCCCTCGAGTTCGATGTCTGATTGTCGGAGGAGCTCCTCTTGTGACGGACATAAGGGGGATTTGCGGCGACGGCATATAACCGGCCGTGGAATCTTCTTTTTTGTTCGTTGGGAGCTCCCCTCGCTGTCTAGATGCGGAAGAAGCATGGAAGGTTGGCGGCGACGGAGCATTACCGGCCGGGTAATCTTCCATCATTTCTGCCGGACGCGGGCCTCTCGGTCAACTCGGTGTAGGCGACGGCGTCTTACCGGCCTACACTTGTTCTTTTTCCTCTTTGCTGAGGCCTCCCGGCTCTTTTCTGTCCAGGGATCGTGGGATAGCTTATGGCGACGGAGCTTAACCGGCCATAATCTTCATGGTCTCTCTCTTTTATTGGAGCATTGGGCGACGGCGTATCACCGGCCACCTGCCTTCTTATGTTTTTTTGCTTTCGTTTTGCTTATCTGAGCCGGGTTGGTTTGGGGACGATGGTTAGGTCGGAGTTCCCGAAACCTTCCCTCCCGCTCTTCGTTCTTTTCAGTTTTATAGACGGGTACTCTTTTTCCTTCTTACGGTTTTTCCCATGGGGTTTTCCGTAGGAAGGTTTTAATGAGGCTCGGCCCTTAGTTTGCTCTCCTGTGCTTTCAAGGGTTTAGGTTTTTGTTTTCTTTTTCTCTTTATATATAATCGCATTTAATAAAAAACATATATAATAATATCCGTTAATTATCCGAACATATTTAAATTTTATAAAATATCCAATTAAACAATACTCCTTATTATAGTTATTGATTTATCTAACTAAAAAAAAGCTTATAATCAGTATGTCTGTTTTTGGACATTACAAAGTATACATTTATAATGATCTCATAATATCCCTTAGGCTTCTATCAAGCGCTTCTAAACAGTATCTATGCGTCATTGGTGCCTCATCCCAAATAATAAGCTTTGTTTTTTCAAGTAGTCCAGTTAAATCGTTATCTGGGTTTATCTTGTTGCATGTGGAGTTTTCGTGGCAGTCCAATGGTATACCGAATCTAGAGTGTGCAGCCCTGCCCCTAGGCAACATTAACGATGCTATAGCACTCGAAGCTACTGGAAGTATTATATCGCCCCTCCCACGTATGGCCGAACATACGGTGTTCTAAATATATGTCTTTCCTGTACCACCATATCCATATAGAAAGAAAAATCCTCCCTCGCCTTTATCAACCGCCGTCATTATTGTTTCATAAACCATTCTTTGCTCATCTGTCAAAGAGGGATATAGCTTAGCGTGGTCTTCTTTCATTTCGTCTATGTTGTAAGACATCTCTTCCAATATCAGTAGATTTTCTGAATTAGATATGACAGTTTCGTTTGGTAACGGTATGCCAGGAAAATTGACTAAACTGGTGGAATTAGCTATAAGCAACCAATGCTAGATTTTTTAATTGGTCATCTGTCAACTGCAAATCTATTCAATAAAAGTCATTAGAACAATATAATATATTAATCAAAACTATAAACCATAGATCATAGATACATTGGCGCCACTTTCATGTCAAGTAAATATATGGGTCCAATAATTAGTATTTAATGATAGACAACCAAATATTAATAAGATCATATTATGTTTACTGTGAAATATTAATATTTTTCTCTATTAAAAAATAATTTTTTGTGATTATTCAATTTATTTTTTATTTCATAAATTTCTTTTAACTAAAGAGAGCATCTAATAAAATTGTGTTAAAGTAAAAGGATGTAATATTTATTTGAAATAGGCCTAAAATAAATATTTTATGAAAAAATATATATATATATATATATATATATATATTGCGTACTTGTGTATTAAACTTTTTCATTAGTATAATTAATTAATTTTCTTTGAAATTAATGCATAATATTATTCATATATTTTATAATTTAAAATAGCTGGTTTTTGAAGAGTCTTCCGCTTTGTGTGCAAGATGTTATCTGATAGGGTTTGCCAAGTTTGATTCCAGACTTCTTCAGGCCTTGACATACTATTCGAAATTAGTAATGTCGTGAAGTGACGTCTTAGATATTGCCCTGTTCCCCAAGAACTGGTTTCAATAATTCCTTCAATATACTCTTTGTCATCGTCTAGCAATCCCATTGCGTAGCATGCTTCCTTGTAACTGTCTTTCATGTCGCCATTCACCATTTTAAAATCATTGTAACACGTTGCACCTCTGACATGATTCAATAGTATCCTAAGATGATACATTTTCCTATTTGAGGGAGGAACATGAAAGATGCGTCCTATGCCAAAACCTTTGTCCCACTTTGTCCATATCTTATCTTTTTTATTCCAAACGTAGGATTGTGGAAACTCAGTATACAACCATTTTCGAGCTTCAACGTTTTTCTTATTTATAGCCATACATTGTAGGAATTGAGATTCTTTTAGCGTACACTTGACTAACACATTATCAATGTAATCTCCTTCTTTGAACACACATGCATCTCTCTTTCCAAATGAAAAGATAAACGTTCTACGTGGGGAGTCCGATAATGAATTGGGAACTCAAAAATCCTCCACATAGCCTCACATGCAGAAATATATCTACAATCGATGTACTCGGTGATTTCATCATTAGTTGTTGTAGTTATTCTTGCACCCATCCTATCACTGGCTTTATTGATGAATTTGAAGAGATACTTGATAGATTGCCCTTGATTGCAAAACTCAACATTGATGTGGGCACAATACTTCATAATTAGAAACAGATTGTATGGAACTACATATCTGTTATCAAGAAGAATCCATTTTTTTCCACGGTGACACCTGTATCTCTCCTTCTATACATTGGAAATGCATTATCATCAAGTTTTGTACGATCAACATAATCCTTTGAGAATTTTTTTGAGCACTTTGAATTCACCATGCAAGGTGAGTTCATTCATTCTGGTCCGCAAGGACCATTGTGAAGGAATATTAAATTGAATTAACGTTCCGTTTGCCCGATGATCGTTTCTTGGATTATTATTAATTTATCATACAACGATTAATCTTAAATATGCTCCTATGAATTTAACAGCTGCACGTATGTGTTAGGAATACTTACTTGTAAAGCGGATGCAAAGGTCGTTGATGATCGTATCGAAAGACTCCAGTTCTGATCTTCTCGACTGTATCCCGCTCAGCTTTCACCGTTGGATGGACAACGAGCTATGAAAGTCCCAAGCTGGAAAATCCCACACGTTTCCTGCGCCTACCAGCTCTCTCAAATACTCTAATTTTATCAGTGTGTATTTCCTGAGAGCTGACAGCTGTATTTAAATAGAAAATACAGAGGGAGGGGGCGCAGGTTTAGGGTTGGACGATTTCCAGCTCTTTCTGGGCTAGGAGACTTTGGGCCAGTCCAGGGACCAGATACAAGCAATAACGATGGGCCTCAAATAAATTAATTTATCTATGGTCAGCCCAGACCATAATTAATTTATAAATATCAGTTCATTCCACTAGAGAACCGATACTGACTTACCCCTTTATTGCCGGTGATGAGTCGGGGCATGTATTTAGACTTATTAAATCCTCGTATTTAAAATATCCGACATCCATTAATTAATTATAGCTCTGACAACCTTAATTAATTAATCTCTTTGTAATCCTTAAGCAGTACCACTCAAAACTTATTATTGCGCCTGAACTTAATCAACCTGCACGGTTTAACGCAATAAACATTATTGAGCTCCTTAAGGGGATGTCATTATCCTATACGGATACGAGTACTAATACAGATAATCAAATATCATATATTAACCGCTATCACCCAAGATACAGAGTACTCATTTAACACCCCGTATTTTGAGAAACTATTTTATGCCCTAGCTCGTATTTAATTTGAGTTATTAAATAATAGCTAGAGGAATAATGCACATGGGCGAATAAATGAGATAAGATTTTTGGGAGTTAATAGGCGGCAAGATTATTTTTTTCTCGGGCCTTATAAATCCTATTATAGAGAAGCCTATCTTCGCCCTATATTTTAGTTGAGATATCTATGTGATATTAATATTTTACGTGGTAGAATATTCACATATGATTTTTGATGCATTGTTATTATGATATTAGATATATCATAATTGAGATAATTAGTTTTTCCCACACGGAAATAAATATATTTCCGTGGGATATATTCCTACACACTAAATTAGTGATGTAAAGTATTCAAGCATATACGTGTATATCTTTCTATATTTCTCTCTCTCAATCTCTCTCACTCTCTCTCACTCTCGACTCTCTCTCTATCTCTCTCACTCTCGACTCTCTCTCAATCTCTCTCACTCTCTCTCAATCTCTCTCACTCTCTCTCAATCTCTCTCACTCTCTCTCCTTCTCCCTCACTCTCTCTCACTCTCGGTCTCTCCCTCTCTCCCTCCCCTCACGCACACTCCTCTCTCTCCCTCATTACTTCATTCCTCCCCCATAAATGTTGCACACATGCAACATTAAAACCTAACCTAAGTAGCTAACCTAGTTAGCCAACACAATCCCAACCTTTAAGCTCTCACATCTCTCTCTCATATCTCCCACTCTCGGCTCTCTCTCCTCCCTCCTCCTCTCTTCTCCTTCTCTATTCACCTAATAGGATGACATATCCACCATTACTCCATCTTTGACTAACAAGATAGTGTAGTAAAGGAAGATCAACAAGCACATGCAAGTCTTCTCTCCCCCCCCTACCCGATCTCTCTCTCCCTCGGCTCTCCCTCTTCTCTCTTCTCTCCTTCTCTCTTCTCACTCTCCTACACCATCAAGAGGATGACATCCTCACCATTTATCATCCATTTAATTCAAGATATGCATTAAGTGAAGCAATCACTCCATCACATCATCTCATCAAAGCTCATCAAAGCAAGCTCCCTTCTCTCCCTTTTTCTTCCCCTTCGGCCGCCCCTCTCCTCTCACTTCACCACACTTTTTCATCTTGTTTCACCAATTATAGTAAGGATTAAGGAAGCCAAAAGTGTTCTAGCTACACACTAAAGCCTTCAAGGGTGCATCAATCCTAAGCACAAGCTCCAAGAGGATTTCACATCATCCCCTACTCCACCTCCATTAATCTTGTGGGTAGCAACCTCAATTCTTCTTCCATGTTGTATATATATAGTTTTCTTGATATATAAGCATGTTTATTGAGGTATATAGAAGCATGATAGTTCCCTGTCCACTCTAGTGATTTTCGAAATGTTGATAAAAGAGAGCATGATGAATTCTTTCAACTTTCCACTACCTTCTTGTGCTCATACACCTCTCCATGTTAAATACATGAGAGGAAGAGATATGTTTCTTGAGAACCCTTGAAAGGGGTATATGTTATGATTAGTGAAGCATGATAAGTTCTTAGTAAGAAAATGCATGAGAATGATAGTGAAAGCATGAATCTATGAGGATATGTGTATATGTTGTAAATTCGACCATTTCGGGGATTTTCTTACGTTCTGGACTGATGCGTCGACGAGGTTTCCCTCGTCAAAAAATCTTCTAAATTTTATGGTGTGTACATATATGAGTCTTGTAAGAACTGGTAAAATTTCAAGTCATTTGGACTTGGTTTACTACCTTTTTAAAATACAAAACGTTTACTGCGCATTTCCACCGGAAATTTTGAAGGGCAGTCTGTGGAGTCACACGTTTCAGTAACTTTCAAAAATATTCAGCCTCCCAAATTTTTATGGTAGAAAGATACAAGTGTTATACAGACTCATGTAAAATTTCAAAGCATTTGGACAACGTTTACTAATTGTTAAAAATCCTAGCTTCCAGTCGTGCCAAACTGCCGAATCTGGTAGACTGTGGGAAAACACCCATATCTCTTAAACCACTTGGAGTTTTTCAGTCTACTTTTTTTTAAACGAAACTAGACTCAAAGAGGTTTTCATCGGTATAAGTCTTGAATCCAGGAGATTCCTGAGTTAAAGCAGTTTATTCGTTAAAGTCGAGACAGAACAGAATGGTAAACTGGAAGGTCCGAAAATTTTACTTTGATTTTGTGTTAAGAAATTTTTAAAGAGCTTTGGTGGAATTATACACCATGATATGGCATGAAAATGCTACTAGAAAGTTTTATAAATATTTTTCAAGGCTTATATGAATATTTGGGATTTTCCCCACAAGGAAAAAGATTTCAAGTTCATATAATGACTTTTAAGTCATTTGATTATTAAGATAAGTTATATGCATATTATGTGAAATAAGTGATTATTTGAAGCATGTATGATTAAGTGATTTTGAATGCTATTTGCCTAGGATTGAGAGTCCTTTAATTGGATAAGATATCCGATTCGTTTGGGAAGTCCAGTTGGGTAAATAGTGGAGAAGTTATAAGATGAGATTAAGCACATGATGAAAGTTTAAGCTTAAGTATGAGATATGAGTTAGATGAGATTCTAACTAGAGTTTATTTTGTCACATGACAATCTAAACACGTGCGCCACTAAAGGTTCGAGTGACGGCCGACGTTAGTACGACCCCGAGCGTTACGTCATCGACTCCTGAGACAGGTGGGCTTTATTCTAACTCTATTATGGCTAGCTACCATGATAATGAGTTCAAATGCAAATTCTTATGAAAACAAAGCATGATGAAGCATTATTGATGAGTACTATGAAAATGAAGCATGTTGAAGCATTATTGATGCATATTATGAAAATTGTCATCTTGCCATATATATATTATTGATGAGAATGAGATATGGTATGTTGCCTCTATGAAAGACATGATTATGATCATGATGCAAGATATCGGCCTTTGACTGATCTAGATGACAGTAAAGGTTTTGTGCGCAGAGGTGATCGTGAGCCGTCTCTAGTCGGCCGGTCACGGTGATTTGAAGGAGGCCTCCTTCTCTTCACCTAGTATATATATATGTATATGAGTTCTCATAGTTGGCACATACCGTGAATATAATGTCTGCAGACTAATGATATTATTATGATGATGCAAATGAGTTTATGACAGAAAAACGTGAACAGGTATTTTAAATCTCATGTAAATCCTGTTGATGCATTGAAAAGGGCAAGATTGACATATAGCGGCATGTGTCCACTGAGTGCTTTTTGGTACTCAGCCCTGCATATATTTCTAAATGTGCAGGTCTGGCTTGGCGCGAGGATGGGTGAAGGCTGTTGGAATTGTCAGTTGACAGTGTCTTTCTATGTCTCATGCTTATCTTATTGCTTTGACTCTATAAGATATTATACTCCCTGCTATATGTCTTCACACATATAGTAATGCATCGCTGCACAACTCTGATGAACCTCTTATTTACATTGCTGGTCTGTAATATCCCATAAGGGAAAATACTTCTCAAACCCTTACTAAGTTTCAACTGCTTATTGTGTTTTATCCAAGCGAGTAATTTAATTTAGTCTTAAAGTCTTTCTTGAAAAAGAGTATAGTTGCAAATGCTTCCGCTAAAGCAAGACATAAATTCTATTTCTTTCACCATTTCTTTTATTAGTCGTACGATACTCGGTATACGCTATCACTGGCTATATCGGGATGCGACAGAGTGGTATCAGAGCAGCTCGTCTGCTCTGAGCATAATCCCTTATAGAGTCTCTTCTCAATTGAGTTATTAGTCTATGCTAGAGTCTTAGACTAAAAGAGTTATGTCACTGACAAGAGCCAACACCCCATCTCCGCCAGCTTGACGAGGTATGCAAGTTAAAGTTAAAGTTACTTATATGCATGAGATATGCATTTGATTGAGTTTAAAGTTACTTATGTGCATGAGATATGCATTTAAGTAAGTTAAAGTTGCTTATGAGCAAGAGTTATTTACATGCATTTGATGAAGCAGTTGAGAAAGCAATATTTATAAGTTGATGAGAAATGATATTTATAAGTTGAGAAAGAGGCACGATTAGTGCATGATGCAATGTTATTGAGTAATAGCGAGTAAGTCATTCTTGACTTAGTTTGAATAACACGAGTTGTTATTTTGTTTATAGCATGGCAGAGAGTTTCGATATAGTACAGGCTTTCTACGACTGTACTTTAGAGCACCATGAGACCATTGGGGAGTTCTTGGCCCGTTTCCACCACAGGTGGATAGACGCCGTGGAGTACGGAGTCACAGCGCAGCAGGCCATGCAGATATTACCACATAGGATGCCACCCCACTGGCAGGCCTGGTGTCACTTTATCGCCCCATGACTTCTATAGCCCGTTGGCACCGGGTGGTTTTGAGGTGCGGTTTCCAGAGTACCTAGTCGTACTGATTGAGCCGGTTCGTGATGTATGGGAACCCTCCATATTTCTATCTCACGGAGAGTGACACCCGAGAGGGGGAGGCAGAGAGTCAGCCTTAGGGTCTTCCTGAGACTGAGGATCCTTTGATGGCTTTGGGACTAGATCTCCTTAGCTCCCAGCCGATTGCTGACCCTATTTCTTCACTTCCTCAGGGCACTCTGCCCGAGGATGAGATTCCTCCTATTGCTATCTTGGACCCTGACTACCCCATGTTTTCTCCCGGGATGTACTCCCCAACCTTCGGATATTTATCCTATGTCACCCCGATGACCATTGACACTACTGAGGCCATCGACACTCTTGAGCAGTTGATGAGCCCCATTCGTGAGACCCTCCCTGTTCCTCCCCTCCCTACTGTTGGAGAGGGTGAGATTGCCATGACTGATGTTGACCCTTTCGCACCAGGGCCTTCACGACCCCAGGGGATGGCTAGAGACCCGGAGGACGACGCAGGATCAGTCCCGGTTGTTGGGACTCTCGTCTCACAGCCCCTGGATCTTCCTAGCATGGGCTTGGCATTCGAGACGGACATTCCTCGAGGGGATCCGCTTCGAGAGAGAGCCTCTTACGACCCAGTTTCACCGTGCCTGACTCTGACAGTGAGGACGGCGTGCCATATGTGCCTCGATTGGGCGACGCTCGAGAGGATGACGGTGATGATGCTACGGAGGATGGGAGTGACGAGGGTAGCCGGGATGACGGTAGAGGTCATGGGTGGATATGGTACTGATATGATAGTATTATGTAGAGATGCATATGTATATAGTAGCTTTGTTTAGATAGCCCATAGTTTTGGCTGGCAATGGATAGTTCCATCCCAGGCCAGGGCTTGTACTTATTTTGCTTAGGCCCCTATAGTACACGGGTAACGGATAGTATCTGTACCCAGTTGTAGGGCTGCTTGTACATAGACGCAGTGTTGATGCAGTAGCTAGGTCTTTAACAGAGTAGTACTTTGTACTGACCTATAGCAGTTATAGATCATAGTATACACTTTTGTACAAAAGAAGTCCTCGTTGAGGCAATTTTCACGAGATATATATGATGGGCCGGAGCGGCCAGTTTTGACGAAATGAGTAATGAGATTACTTGTTTTGATGCAATTGTCAATTTGAAAGCATTTATTGAAAGCAAAGTACTTTGACGCATTAAGCATACTCTATGTGAAAGTATATATTTATATATGTATATATATGTGTATACATGAGATGCATGATACATATATGAGATGCATGATATGTTGTGAATTTCTCAGCTATGAGACTAGAGTATGAGAAGCCTTGTCACATAGAGGAACTTATCTTTGATCAAACTTGTAGATTGTCATAATGCCTCCACGAAGAGTAAATAGAAATATACCCGAGAATGAGGAAGAACCCAGAGAACCTACGCCGCCGCCTCCACCTCAAGATAGGAGAGTGGAAGAACTTTTCTTAAGACAGAACCCACCGACTTTCGTAGGCACGGGAGACCCTGCTGAAACGGAAGAATGGATTCGTGCTATGGAACGAATCTTTCGATTTTTGAGATGCAACGACGCAGAACGTCTTATGTGCGTGTCTTATCAGCTGAAAGGAACCGCCGACTATTGGTGGGAAGCAAAGCAGAAAACTATGGCCCCGGAGCAGTTAGATGAACTCACTTGGGAGCTTTTTAAGACTGCTCTGTGTGAGAAGTTCATACCCAGAAGTTATAGGAAAAAGAAAGAGATGGAGTTTACCACCTTAAAGCAAGGGAATAAGACTGTAGTGGAGTACGATCGACTATTCTGCGATCTGGCCCGCTATGCACCGTATAGAGTGGATACGGACGAGAAGATGTCCGAGTTGTTTTGCGCCGGACTGAGGCAAGAGATAAGAGTGGTATTAGCAAGTCAAACGGCACTTTCCTATGCCGAGGCCTTGAACAGAGCTCTAGATATGGAGCTAGCAATGCAGCCGGAGAAAGCAACACACGCACCAACGCCTCCATCAGGCCATTACACGCAAGCATCAAACACTCCCTACTCTAATCAAGGACAGAAAGGAAAACGCAAATGGGATAATCATAGAAATGACGGCAAGAAGCCATGGCAAGGCCAGAATGTTCAGCCTCCCTTCGTGAAGGGCGATAAGTCTTTTTATGGTGGACCAGCGACGTCACACCCCGGACACCAAGGGATACCCCCTTGTCCTAAGTGCAACAAGTTACACACAGGAGTGTGCAGAGCTGGAAACCCAAATTGTTTCACTTGTGGAAAACCAGGGCATTACTCGAGCCAGTGCCCCAACCGACAGCAAGGGATGAGTGGAGGAAGACCCAATCAGTTTCCAACCCCACAGCTCAGGGCAATGGAAGGAATTCTCCCTCTACCTCAACCACTACAGCAACAACCTTTTCGCCGTCCAAACCAGCCTCACAAGCAGCTACCTGCACCGCAAGCAGGAAGACCACAGCAATATCAAAGGATGTATGCTATCAATCAGAAGAATCAGGATAAGAACCAAGGAAACCTAACAGGTATTGGGGAACTGAAAGGTGTACCCATTGTTATTCTCTTTGATACAGGAGCATCACATTCTTTCATCTCACATACCTGTGTGGATACATTAGAGTTGAATGTAGAACCAGCCCAGTTACACTTAAGGGTAGCCACTCCCTTAGGGAAGTTCACCACCGTTACACATGTGTGTCCTAACTTGGAATTCGAATTAGGACCTCTTAAGCTTAAGGCTAAGACGTTGAGACTAATGCGAATGTGGACCACAGACATCATTTTGGGAATGGACTGGTTAGCAGAACACCATGCGGTGATACAGTGCGAGCAGAGACGGATATCATTCCAGCCACCAGGCGAGGAACCTACATATTTTTATGCCATCAATAGAAAATGGAAGAAGACACCTATCATCTCTGCAGTGCAAGCGAACAAGATACTAAAAGAAAAGGGCGCGACAGCCTATTTAGTATACTTGAACCAAGAAGAGGAAGCACAAGTGAAGATTGAAGATGTACCTGTAGTGCGGGAGTATCAAGACGTTTTCCCTGACGTTCTACCAGGTCTACCCCCGAACCGACAATTGGAATTCACGATCGATTTGGAGCCTGGAGCAGCACCAATATCCAAAGCACCATATAGGATGGCACCAGCAGAATTGCAAGAACTGAAGTTGCAACTACAAGAGTTGTTGGACATGGGATTCGTTCGACCCAGTGCTTCGCCTTGGGGAGCGCCGGTCCTCTTTGTCAAAAAGAAAGATGGAAGTTTAAGATTGTGCATCGATTACCGGGAATTGAACAAGGTGAACCCTAAAGAACAAGTATCCTTTGCCACGTATAGACGATTTGTTTGATCAACTTCGAGGAGCACGCGCTTTCTCAAAGATAGATTTAAGGACAGGGATATCACCAATTGAGGATACGACCTGAGGATATTCCAAAGACAGCATTCCGCACGAGATACGGACACTATGAGTTCATAATGATGCCTTTTGGATTAACAAATGCCCCCGCCGTATTCATGGATCTCATGAATCGAGTGTTTCACGAATACTTAGATCTATTCGTGTTGGTATTCATAGACGACATCTTGATTTACTCAAAGAATGAGATGGAACATGAAGAGCACCTTAGAACAGTGCTAGAGAAGCTAAGAGCTGAAAAGCTTTATGCTAAGTATAGCAAATGTGAGTTTTGGCTACGAGAAGTCAATTTCTTAGGCCACGTCATTTCAGCTGCAGGAATCAAAGTGGATCCTGCCAAAGTTCAAGCAGTGCAAGAATGGAGATCACCAACGACACCTCACGAAATTCGTAGCTTTCTAGGATTAGCAGGCTACTACCGTCGTTTTATACAAGATTTCTCCAAAATAGCCAAGCCTATAACTCATCTGCTCAAGAAAGAAGTCAAATTCTTGTGGACAGACGAATGCGAACAAAGCTTTCAAGAATTGAAGAAGAGGTTGACCACCGCCCCAGTACTAGCCGTTCCAGAAGCAAACAAAGGAGTATACCTATCTATACAGACGCATCAAAGAAAGGACTAGGTTGTGTACTGATGCAAGAGGGAAAGGTAATAGCTTACGCCTCGCGACAGCTTAGGCCACATGAAGCAAATTACCCGATGCATGACTTGGAGCTAGCAGCAGTAGTACACGCATTGAAAATTTGGAGACACCACCTTTATGGAGTACGGTGTGAAATTTACACCGACCATAAGAGTCTCAAATTTTTCTTTGAGCAAAAGGATCTGAATATGAGACAAAGAAGATGGCTAGAATTAGTCAAGGACTATGATTGTGGAATCAATTATCATCCAGGCAAGGCCAACGTCGTGGCAGATGCCTTGAGTAGAATGGAACGAGGAAAGTTAGGATGTATCCTAACCAAGGAGAATGACTTGGTCAGAGAATTCGAAAGGTTAAGGTTGGAAGTGGTATTTCCACCGCAAACCACAGATTTGATCATGGCGACACTCAGTGTTACCCCCGATCTAAGATCAAGAATTGTTAGTATGCAAAGAGAGGATGAGAAATTAGAAAGATTGCGGGTGAAAATCCGTACCGAGAAGCTTGATTCATATCAAGAAGCAGCAGATAATGCATTGATGTTTGAGGGAAGAATCTGTGTACCCAATAATGAGAAATTAAGAAATGAAATCATGAGTGAGGCTCATGACCCGCCTTACGCAGCACATCCAGGAGGTACGAAGATGTACCAAGACTTAAAAGCAAGATTTTGGTGGGAAGGCATGAAGCGAGACATAGCTTCATTTGTAGAACGATGTTTAGCTTGTCAGCAAGTGAAGGCGTTGCACCAACGACCTTATGGCAAGTTACAACCGTTAGAAATTCCAAAGTGGAAATGGGACCACATAGCTATGGACTTTGTCACTGCTTTGCCAAAGTCGAATAGAGGGAATACCGCCGTTTGGGTGATCATAGATAGATTGACAAAAAGTGCTCATTTCATACCAATTCCTGTCACGCATGGGTCTGAAAAGTTAGCTCAAATATACATTCGTGAGATAGTACGTTTGCACGGAGTTCCAATGACGATTACCTCCGATAGAGATACAAAATTCACCTCACGATTTTGGATGAGCTTACACAGAGAATTGGGTACTAAGTTGAATTTTAGCACAGCTTTTCATCCACAGACGGATGGGCAGTCCGAAAGAACTATACAAGTTTTGGAAGATATGATTCGGACTGTAGTGTTAGATAGAGGAGCTCAATGGGAACAAGTGTTACCCCTGATTGAATTTGCCTACAATAATAGTTTCCAAACGACTATTAACATGGCACCATATGAAGCCCTCTATGGAAGAAAATGTAGATCTCCGCTTTACTGGGATGAAGTAGGAGAAAGAAAAGTGTTAGGTCCTGACGCAGTGGAAGAGATGATCACCACTGTGAGACAAATTCGGCAACGAATTAAAGAAGCACAAGATCGTCAAAAATCTTATGCAGACACTAGACGCACAGAGATTCAATTCGAAGTGGGAAGTAAAGTCTTTTTGAAAGTTTCCCCTTCTCGAGGGATTCACCGCTTCGGTATAAAAGGAAAGCTCAAGCCTAGATTTATAGGCCCATACGACGTATTAGAAAGAGTAGGCCCTGTTGCCTATAGACTCGCGTTACCTCCAAATTTCGCGAATGTTCACAATGTCTTTCACGTGTCGCAATTGAGAAAATACGTGTTTGACCCGAAGCATGTCATTCATCGAGAGGATATATCTCTCGAACCAGACCTGAAATACGAAGAAAGACCCGAAGTTGTGTTGGATAGAAAGATCCAACAATTGAGAAATAAGTCAATTGCCTTAGTCAAAATACAATGGAGACATCACGGGCAAGAAGAAGCAACTTGGGAATTGGAGGATAAAATGAAGGAGAAATATCCAGAGTTATTTCCCGAAGGTGAGATTTCAAATTTCGGGACGAAATTTTTTTAAGGGGGTAAGGATGTAATACCCCGTATTTTGAGAAGCTATTTGTGCCCTAGCTCGTATTTAATTTGAGTTATTAAATAATAGCTAGAGGAATAATGCACGTGGGCGAATAAATGAGATAAGAATTATTTTGAGAATTATAGGCGGCAAGATTATTTTCTCGGGCCTTATAAATCCTATTATAGAGAAGCCTATCTTCGCCCTACATGTTTATTGAGATATCTATGTGATATTAATATTTTACGTGGTAGAATATTCACATTTGATTTTTGATGCATTGTTATTATGATATTAGATATATCATAATTGAGATAAGTTTTTCCCACACGGAAATAAATATATTTCCGTGGGATATATTCCTACACACTAAATTAGTGATGTAAAGTATTCAAGCATATATGTGTATATCTTTCTATATTTCTCTCTCTCAATCTCTCTCACTCTCTCTCACTCTCGACTCTCTCTCAATCTCTCTCACTCTCGACTCTCTCTCTAATCTCTCCTCTCTATCTCTCTATCTCTCTCTCTCTACTCTCTCTCACTCTCGACTCTCTCTCAATCTCTCTCACTCTCTCTCAATCTCTCTCACTCTCTCTCACTCTCGGTCTCTCCCTCTCTCCCTCCCCTCACGCACACTTCTCTCTCTCCCTCATTACTTCATTCCTCCCCCATAAATGTTGCACACATGCAACATTAAAACCTAACTAAAGTAGCTAACCTAGTTAGCCAACACAATCCCACCCTTTAAGCTCACACATCTCTCTCTCATATCTCTCACTCTCGGCTCTCTCTCCTCCCTCCTCCTCTCTTCTCCTTCTCTATTCACCTAATAGGATGACATATCCACCATTACTCCATCTTTGACTAACAAGATAGTGTAGTAAAGGAAGATCAACAAGCACATGCAAGTCTTCTCTCCCCCCCCTTACCCGATCTCTCTCTCCCTCGGCTCTCCCTCTTCTCTCTTCTCTCCTTCTCTCTTCTCACTCTCCTACACCATCAAGAGGATGACATCCTCACCATTTATCATCCATTTAATTCAAGATATGCATTAAGGGAAGCAATCACTCCATCACATCATCTCATCAAAGCTCATCAAAGCAAGCTTCCTTCTCTCCCTTTTTCTTCCCCTTCGGCCGCCCCTCTCCTCTCACTTCACCACACTTTTTCATCTTGTTTCACCAATTATAGTAAGGATTAAGGAAGCCAAAAGTGTTCTAGCTACACACTAAAGCCTTCAAGGGTGCATCAATCCTAAGCACAAGCTCCAAGAGGATTTCACATCATCCCCTACTCCACCTCCATTAATCTTGTGGGTAGCAACCTCAATTCTTCTTCCATGTTGTATATATATAGTTTTCTTGATATATAAGCATGTTTATTGAGGTATATAGAAGCATGATAGTTCCCTCTCCACTCTAGTGATTTTCGAAATTTTGATGTAGAAAGCATGAGAAATTCTTTCAACTTTCCACTACATTCATGAGCTCATACACCTCTCCATGTTAGATACATGAGAGAAAGAGATATGTTTCTTGAGAACCCTTGAAAGGGCTATGTGTTATGATTAGTAAAGCATGATAAGTTCTTAGTAAGAAAATGCATGAGAATGATAGTGAAAGCATGAATCTATGATGATATGTGTATATGTGATAAATTCGACCATTTCAGAAATTTTCTTACGTTCTGGACTGATGAGTCGACGAGGTTTCCCTCGTCCAAAACTCTTCAAAATTTTATGGTGTGTACATATATGAGTCTTGTAAGCACTGGTACAATTGCAAGTCATTTGGACTTGGTTTACTACCTTTTTAAAATATCAAACTTTTACTGCGCATTTCCACCGGAAATTTTGAAGGGCAGTCTGTGGAGTCACACTTTTCAGTAACTTTAAAAAAATATTCAGCCTCCCAAATTTTTATGGTAGAACGCTACAAGTGTTATACAGACTCATGTAAAATTTCAAAGCATTTGGACAACGTTTACTAATTTTTAAAAATCCTAGCTTCCAGTCGTGCCAAACTGCCGAATCTGGTAGACTGTGGGAAAACACCCATATCTCTTAAACCACTTGGAGTTTTTCAGTCTACTTTTTTTTAAACGAAACTAGCCTCAAAGAGGTTTTCATCGGTATAAGTCTCGACTCCAGGAGATTCCTGAGTTAAAGCAGTTTATTCGTTAAAGTCGAGACAGAACAGAATGTTAAACTGGAAGTGTCCGAAAATTTTGCCTTGATTTTGTGTTAAGAATTTTTAAAGGGTTTTGGTGGAATTATACACCATGATATGGCATGAAAATGCTACTAGAAAGTTTTATAAATATTTTTCAAGGCTTATATGAATATTTGGGATTTTCCCCACAAAGAAAAAGATTTCAAGTTCATATAATGACTTTTAAGTCATTTGATTATTAAGATAAGTTATATGCATATTATGTGAAATAAGTGATTATTTGAAGCATGTATGATTAAGTGATTTTGAATGCTATTTACCTAGGATTGAGAGTCCTTTAATTGGATAAGATATCTGATTATTTGGGAAGTCCAGTTGGGTAAATAGTGGAGAAGTTATAAGATGAGATTAAGCACATGATGAAAGTTTAAGCTTAAGTATGAGATATGAGTTAGATGAGATTCTAACTAGAGTTTATTTTGTCACATGGCAATCTAAACACGTGCGCCACTAAAGGTTCGAGTGACGGCCGGCGTTAGTACGACCCCGAGCGTTACGTCATCGACTCCTGAGACAGGTGGGCTTTATTCTAACTCTATTATGGCAAGCTACCATAATAACGAGTTCAAATGCAAAGTATTATGAAAATAAAGCATGATGAAGCATTATTGATGAGTACTATGAAAATGAAGCATGTTGAAGCATTATTGATGCATATTATGAAAATTGTCATCTTGCCATATATATATTATTGATGAGAATGAGATATGGTATGTTGCCTCTATGAAAGACATGATTATGATCATGATGCAAGATATCGGCCTTTGACTGATCTAGATGACAGTAAAGGTTTTGTGCGCAGAGGTGATCGTGAGCCGTCTCTAGTCGGCCGGTCACGGTGATTTGAAGGAGGCCTCCTTCTCTTCACCTAGTATATATATGTATATGAGTTCTCATAGTTGGCACATACCGTGAATATAATGTCTGCAGACTAATTATTATGATGATGCAAATGAGTTTATGACAGAAAAACGTGAACAGGTATTTTAAATCTCATGTAAATCCTGTTGATGCATTGAAAAGGGCAAGATTGACATATAGCTCTAAGAGCAAGATTTAAATTTATTTCCGGCATGTGTCCACTGAGTGCTTTTTGGTACTCAGCCCTGCATGTATTTCTAAATGTGCAGGTCTGGCTTGGCGCGAGGATGGGTGAAGGCTGTTGGAATTGTCAGTTGACAGTGTCTTTCTATGTCTCATGCTTATCTTATTGCTTTGACTCTATAAGATATTATACTCCCTGCTATATGTCTTCACACATATAGTAATGCATCGCTGCACAACTCTGATGAACCTCTTATTTACATTGCTGGTCTGTAATATCCCATAAGGGAAAATACTTATCAAACCCTTGCTAAGTTTCAACTGCTTATTGTGTTTTATCCAAGCGAGTAATTTAATTTAGTCTTAAAGTCTTTCTTGAAAAAGAGTATAGTTGCAAATGCTTCCGCTAAAGCAAGATGTAAATTCTATTTCTTTCATGATTATTTTTATTAGTCGTACGATACTTGGTATACGCTATCACTGGCTATATCGGGCTGCGACACAATATGTATTATTTAATAATGTACTAAAACCATTGAGTACCCCGTTTTGGGATAATATTATGTACGGTCCCCTTGTGGCCTTCATTGATATCTAGATATTTCGATTGATTTCTTTATACAAGTCGAGTCATCAAGAAAACGAATATGCCCTTTCTAAATCCCGCTCCTAAATTCCCTCCCTTAGTCGCGATTTTCCCGAATTTGCTATCCTTAGCAAGTGCGGTCGTGACATTTGTTTTACAATCTAAAAATGTTATTATTATTATTATTATTATATGTATTTAGTTATTATTATACAATACTCATTAAATTTAATATTGTTATACACAATTTTAAATCAAATAGTAATATCTAAATTAAAATAATTTTTTTGTTACCAATTAATCTATCTCATAAATAATGGGATTTTGATATTAGTCCCACAATTATAGTCATTCATTTATATTTTTAATTTTTTTTATTTCAATTTCATTAATTTGCTAATATTTTTTCATTAGCATTTGAACTAATCAAAGAAGGTAACTAACATTTGAGATATTTGATTTTTTATTATTATCTTTTTTAATACTTTTTTTCTTTGAGATTCTATGTATAAATAAGGGTGTTCGTCAGACGCTCCAATTTCATAATATTATATTTGACTTTTGAAAATTTTATACACTTATTTTAAGAAATATATGATGATATTTAAATACAACTACATAAATTCTTACCTCATATTGGCGTTTATTGGTGTTAGTTGAAGGAAAAAAAATTAAACTATAAAGGAAAAAAAACTTCGTACCTCATATTGTCGTTTATTGTTTCATAATATTTGAATTTTGAAAATTTTATACACTTATTTTAAGAAAAATATGATAATAAAAGTAATTATTGATATGTATAAAAGTAATGTTATTTTTACTCGTTAGAACTTGTAATTGTTGTATATTTGGCCAAGTAATCATTGTCGTAAAATTTAAATTCAGCAGATGTGAAGAAAAGTAATGTTTCAAAAACATTACATTTCTTTATGTCAATAATTATTTTTCATTATAATAATAATTATTTTGAATAACGTATAGATAAATACAAGAATAAAGAAAAAAAATTAAATAATTATTCAAGTAATTATTGTCGTAAGGAAAAATAACTATTGATATGATGTAATGTAATGTTTCTAAATTATTACATTTGTTCACGATAATTATTACTTTTATTCATGAGAATTTGTACTTTTAGTTATTTAATCAAATATTTGTTATTGTACAAAAAAATAATTATTAATATGTGTAAAAGTAATTATTGATATGTATAATTATTTGATCAAATAATTATTATTGTAAAAAAGCAAAATGTATAAAAGTAATTATTGATATGTATAATTATTTGATCAAATAATTATTATTGTAAAAAAGCAAAAAACATTGTAAAAAATCAGAAAAAAAGAAAGGAAAAAAAAGAGGAAAAAACGCAGGTAAGAAGAAGAAAAAAAAGGAGGGGGAAAAAAAGGAAAATCAAATATTTATCATTGTATGAAAAAATAATTATTGATATTATAAAAGTAATTATTGATACGTATAATTATTTGATCAAATAATTATTGGAAATAAGAAAAAATAAATAATAATTGTTGTACGAAAAAATGATTATTGATATGTATAAAAGTAATTATTGATACGTATAATTATTTGATCAAATAATTATTATTGTAAAAAAGTAAAAAAAACATTGTGAAAAATCAGAAAAAAGAAAAGAAAAAAATAATTATTATTGTAAAAAAGTAAAAAAAAACATTGTGAAAAATCAGAAAAAAGAAAAGAAAAAAAATGGAGGAAAAAAAGGAAAAAAAAAACGCAAGGATAAGAAAGTGCAAGAAGTGGGTTTCGAACCCACAACCACTCGGATAAGCAATAAAACCAAAATTTACAGTTGCACCACCTCCTAGTTTATGGTTTACTTTCCAACTTTATGATATATGTCGTGTGTGGATGGAGCTGCCGTTGAGGTCAACTCCTCCAGGCTCCAGAGACCAACTGAAAGTTCAATTTTGTACGGAGATACTATGTACGTTTAACATTATTGTATTGGTTACTTGTTTATAAGTAATACTTCCTTCGTTATTTAAAAATAGTCATAGTATTTTTTTAGGGATGTCTATAAAAAATAGTCATATTCTATTTATGAACATTACTCCAAAATAGATTATCTTCCTTATATTAATTTATTTACATGTTCTACGACATAGTGAGACCCTCCCCTCACTTACAATATAATTAATTTTTTATTTCATTTGTTTTTATACTACTAAAAATTAGTAATTGATTTTAGAGTAGGCACGGTCATCCTGCAATTCACTTATATTAAATTTTTGACAATTAAAAGTAAAATTAAAGCCATTGTGTAATAGCAATGTCTTGTGCCTTAAGTGCTTCTATGTGTACGAGATAATGTGTTCGAATCTGATTTCTACCAACTTTTTTTCCCCTTGTTTTCTTTATCTTTTTTGTTTTCTTTTTCTTTTCTCTCTATATGCGTTTTTTTGGTTTTATTTTTACCTTTTTTCTGTTTTATTTATTATTATTTTTTTGCTTTCTTTATATATTTTATTCTTCTGTATTTCCATTTTTTTTTCTTGTTTTCTTTATTTTTTTTGTTTCTTTTTCTTTTCTCTTTATATACGTTTTTTATTTGTTTTCTTTTTACCTTTTTTCTGTTTTCTTTATTTTTTTGTTTTCTTTATATATGTTATTCATCTGTATTTGCATTTTTTTCCGGTTAATTTCTTTTTCTATTTTATTTTGCTTTTAATAATCATAAGATAAACATTTATGCTAATATAAATGTAAACTTATCTTAATATAAGTATTTATCTTGATTCAATATAAAGTATTATATTTTCTAAATCCTAAACACTAAAAATTAAACCTTAAACCCTAAACACTGAATTCTAAATGTTGAACACGAAATCATGAACCCTAATAGGAATATTTACTTTTAATAAGCATAAGATATACATTTGTAACAAGTTTAAAATATTACATTTATTTATATCAATAATTACTTTTTGTTATGATAATAATTACTTGAGCAACTATTGCCTCAAAAAAAAATTACGTGACCAAATATATTAAAGAAGAAGCAGTAAAACTAATTAAAAATTTGATAAAAATCTGACAATTTAATTTTGATCGAGTAATTCCCCAAATAAATTTCTTCATGAAGATAATTACTTTTCATCATAACAATATTTACTTTGAAATAACTCAGAAATAAATAAATATAAAAAAGTAAAAAAATAGATATTTGAAAAATAAAAATAAAAATATAAACACAAAACATGAAATTAAAAAGAAAAAAAAAACGTTAAAAAAAAGGAAACCAAACCAGAAAAAAAAACCTAAAAAACGAAAAATATTGCAAACTATGCCACAATTATACAATATTATTTTAGATATGTTGTATAATTTTGATAGTTTAATGAGGCGTCGTCAATAATATATCGCAAGTTTGAGATATTAAAATAAGTGTCACATTGATGTCATAAAATTGTGTCATAATGCATAGATGACGCACAACTGACGCAAATATACGACATTCAATGTAACACAATTCTAAATATGTGGTATAATTACGATATTTTATGGAAGTGTCGCTAATAAATTGTCACAATTTCGAAACATTGAAATGAACGTCGCATATGTGTCACTAAACTACAACACAATATTTAGATGACGCACAATTGACGCAAATCTACGACACTGAATGCAACACTACAATTATATGTGGTATAATTACGACATTTTATTGAGGTGTCGCAGATAAGTTGTCGCAATTACGAGACGTTAAAATGACTGTCGCATATGTGTCACTAACCTACGACGTAAGATTTAGATGACGCACAATTGACGTAAATATACGACACTAAAAGCGTAAGTGTGGTAATTTTACGACACATACATATAGTGTCGTATGTGCGTATGTCGCAATTGGTCTGTTTTCTTGTAGTGATGAAATATCCTAGCCCTAGTTTTGATGATACCAAAATCCTTAGATTTTCTTTGTAATAAACTAGAACTTTTCGAACTCAACTGTTGGAGTTCACTTTCTAGTTTATCTAGTGTTCGGAAGACTGAATACTGAAGACCGGAGGACTGAAGACTGAATATTGAAGAACTCAACTGAAGTTTACAATAAAAGGTAAAGTAAATACTGATGTTTTGACTTAATAAGTTTCTCAACTAAAGAACCAGTTATGACTGATTCATCAAATGCTCGCTACGTGGATCTAACAGACTGATACTAAAGTCAAGTATCAGTTGACATTCTTCCTCGGACTGAAACTCTAGAGTTAAAAGGAAGCCACACACTTTTAAGTACAGCCGCATTAAATACAGAAATATTGAAGATCGTCATTTCTCTGCAGAGAATCCTTTTTTGGTGATTACTTTTCAGAGGTGCCTTACCTCTTGAACCTGAAACGTCGTTTCTCACCAAACAAGAAACCTCAAAGATTGAAGCATCAGCAAAATTCGAATTACTCTCACAACGGATGAATTCTTGAAGATCATCTCCACCAACAGATCTATTCAAGGCCTCTCCTATATATAAAGCTCGAGGATCACTTCAATCTTGACTGATTCAAAAGCACAAGCTGAAACGCTGCCAAAATTGCAACTCAACCATTCAAAGCTTTCAAAGATTTGAATCGAAGAAGAGAATACCCAAAGCCCAAAATCAGACTATTGATTTCATACATTATCTTAGATCCTTAGGCAAATATCTTGTATTATCCAAAGCCTAAGTTCCGATTACAGAGAGCCTGTTCTCTGTGATCTAGTTAGTACTTCGAACCTCCTTTCAACTGAGCGAAAAGAGTGTTTGAGTATAGCGGAGTTCAGACCAGTGTTATGACTCCAAGAGATCTTAGCCATCCGCTGAAAAGATATTATGGTGTCTTAGCGTGATAAGAGTGAGCGAGAAATCCAACCCAGTGTGTTGGTACTGAAAATCTAATTTTCAGTTGTTAGGTTTGCTGTGCACCCATAAGCACAAGCCCAGAGTATTTGTTAGTGTGATCAACTGATCGTGGACGTAGGAACTTGTTTCGAACCACGTAAAAATCCTTTGTCGTTTATTGCTTTTAGTTTTACTTTCATATTTGTGTTCAAACGTCTCTTTAACTGAAACTGATTAACAACAAAGTGATACATAAACCTGACAACGTGTTAATCAAAGGCTTTTTCAAAAGATAAGTTTTTCATTGGCAGTGTTATTAGTTTAACTGATAAATGTTCGGATAATCAGGTAAGATTCATAACACTCATCTGTTTTAAAATGAAGACTGAAGCTCTACGCGAATATCAGTTAAAGCCTTGAACCTAACTGATATCTTTACTGAAGTAATTTCAGTATCAGTCTTCAACCTTTGTTTAACTGAGTTTTCGTTAACTGTCAGTATCATAGTTAACTTCAAAAGGTTGTTCTGTTTGTTTTGAAAAATAGCCTATAGGTGTATTCCCCCTCCCCCCTACACCTATTCTAGACCTTCTGGGACCTAACAATTGGTATCAGAGCAGGTTATTTGCAAGAACAATTTGCTTTGACCCGGTTCTACTGAACTATATCATTTTTAAAAAGAAGATCTTTAATCATTTTCTTTTTCAAAGTTCTACTTGCGTTCTTTATCTGTTATATCTCTTTTCCTTGTACAATGGAAACTAACTACAGCAGAGCCTTATCACTGCCGACATTCAGTATTAAAAAATACGACATATGGAAATTTTGACTGGAAAGCTTTCTCACTGCTCAACACTGCCGAATGTGGAAAGTCATCACCAAAGGACCAATCGTCATCACAGAAGTGGTTAAGAAGATACCACTGGACACCACAAAAGACCCATATGATGAAGTCCAGATTAAACCAAATGTCGACGTCATCACAGAAGAAAGAAAGCAAGATGAGCAGGATAATCTTGCCAAGAGTATCATCTCCGGAATAGTCCCAGACAAACATGTCACAAAGATCATCAAATGCAAGACCGCAAATGAGATATGGGATACTCTTGAAAGAATGTGCATCGGATCAGAGGAAATAAAAGAGAATAAGCTATCTATAGCTTGTCAAAAGTTTGACACATTCCTGATGCTCAAAAATGAATCAGTCGAGGAGATGGAGTAGAGATTCAACTAAATCCTGAACGAGGTTCAATCCATCTCAAAAGACAAGTATACTCAACGAGAAATAAACCTAAAGATCCTAAGAGCACTTCCACGAGGCAACTGGCAAATTTATGCAGTTGGTCATTAGAACAAACTTGGATTCAACATGCTTCCAACCAACAAGCTTTTCTCAGATCTCGTAGCAAATGAATTTGATATTCAGAGAAATCGAGAAACTAAAAAGGCCAGAAAATCAGATGAAGATGCTCCATAGACATCAAAAGAAGCTGCACTGAAAGCTTTAGCGAATCAAAGTAAGAAGCAGTCCAAGGAAACAACTAAACTGAAGCCAGAAGACTTCTTCAGCCAATATGCTTTGTTGACTGAAAGATTCAACAAGATGGAATCTAAGTTTCGGAATTACAAGAAGTTTCACAAGAGGCACTACAAAGGAAAAGAAAGAGAGCACAAGTATAGACACTCCACAGACAAGAGCGGAGAGACGAAATCATTCACGTCATATCTCAATGGTGTGGAATGCTTTGGATGCAGAAAGAAAGGGCGCTACAGAACAGATTGCCCTGAATTATCACACGAGGAATGCAAAGAACTAAGAACTAAGAGGGATCGTAAGTACGTGAAGAAGAAAGCTATGGTAGCTGGAGATGCTGGAACTTTTGAATCAGCAACTGAATCCTCAACCAGCAACTCCACCAACTTAGACGACGAGAGCCAAGCCCTCATGGCCAAAGATGCCGAAAGCATAGCTGACAACTCAGGCAACAACTACGACAATGGAATGAATGGGCCTGAGGCAAACTCTTACTCTAGAACTCTTAATACTGATAACTCCTTGTTATGTACAGAAGATATCTCAGAATCTGGAGGCAGCTCAACCAATAAAGTTGATGAGTATGATCAGCTCATAACTGATCATCGACAGCTAAGAGCAATGTTTGAGAACCTCATACAACAGAATCAGAGAATGAAAAAAGAGATCAGTAAAGATCAATGTCAAAAAGAAACAGTCATCTACTATCCAGATGAAAATTGTCTTGACGAACTGATCATGGAGAATCACCAACTGAAAGCAAAGCTCAAGAAATCAACAGAAGAATGTGAGAGGGCCTCCCATGAAATCAAGAGGCTCAATTACAAATTAGAGCAAACAGTCAAGGACTGTATGAAGAAATCTCCTCTAATGAACAACTTTCCATCAGAAGCCCTTGTGGAAAGTATAGGAGGAAAGGTGATTCCCACTGATAACGGAAAAAAGGTCATAATTCAGGATGAAACTGAAGCATCCGACGACGGCACAACAGAAGAACCAAGGGATTATGACAAGGAAGAAATTGAGAAGAGAAACCTGATGGTGAGCAAGAATGTTCCTCCTCCACAGAACTACAGACGAGCAAAGAAGGCTCCAAATCAATTAGCCCTCCTAAAAAGACTGGAGAGCAGATTTCAGTCAAAGTATGGGGAAGGAACATCCCGACTGAAGCGACAACAAGCCATTGGAGCAAAGAAACAGAGTCTTTCTCATCAGTTCAGGGGGAAGAGCAACAAGAACAACCAAAAACTGAAACCTGTTCAGTTCAGAAAAGAGCAAAAACCATGGAGATAAAACAATGACAAGTCCAGGCGAGATCAATATCACTCACAACATCATGTGACTGGACCCCATCAGTCTCTGCTATGACAACATCAGTTCTATGCTCCACATTATCAGTCAAGACCTCATCAGCCAAAATTGACATCAGTATCTCAAGGAAGATACACAGCAAAGCAAATGAGACCTCTGATCTACACAAAGTAAAACTATTACAAGAAAGAGGTTTCAAAGAAGAAAGCTCAACTGACAAAAGCTCATGTGCCAACTGAAGTATCAACAACTTCAGTCAAACGATCAGTCAACTGCAGAGGATCAGTGCAACGACCAGTAGTGAAGCAGATCTGGGTTTCAAAATGAACACTAACTAACGCTAAAGGACCCAAACATTGATTGGGTACCTAAAGTAACTCTTCCTTGTAGGGCAAACCAGGAAACATAAGAAGAAGGAAGAAGTTAAAGCTTCAATCAAAACATGGTATCTGGACAATGGCTGCTCGAAGCACATGACGGGCTACAAAGAATATCTAACACAATATGTTGAGAAAGCTGGATCAAAAGTTGCATTCGGAGATAACTCACTAGGCGAAACTAAAGGCTATGGTGTGCTTAATATGAGTAACACCAGTATCAGTAATGTTAGCTATGTTTCTGGACTAAAACCTAATTTGTTGTCTATGAGTCAATTATGTGACAGCGGATTCACAGTGAAGATCAAGAAGGATGAGTTCACTATGAGAAACAACCAGAAGAAGGTGGTGCTGAGTGGAATCAGGCAAGGAAATCTCTACGTCGTATCATGGGAAGATAGCTCACCCGAAACATGCCTCATCAGCAAAAGCAACTCAGAGCTCAGCTGGCTATGTCACAAAAGGCTCAAGCACCTCAACTTCAAAATGATCAACAAACTTGCTAAACATCAACTGGTACAAGGATTACCCTCTATTATGTTTCAGAAGAAGTAAGAATGTGAAGCATGCCAAAGAGGAAAGCAAACCAGAGCCTCATTCAAGTCAAAAACAGGACACTCCTCATAAAGAATTCTTCAATTGCTTCACATGGATCTCTTTGGTCCAGTATCTCCCAGAAGTTATAACGGTAGAAAATATACCTTAGTAGTTGTAGATGATTATTCTCGATACACTTGGGTTGTTTTTCTATACAGGAAAAGTGAGACACTGAAGGAACTACCAAAACTGATGAAAAAGTTAAGTGTTGAAAAAGGCATCAACATCATCAGTATCTGATCTGACAGTGGGACTGAATTCCTAAATTCAGTGATTCGAAACTACTGCGAGGAATGAGGGATCAGTCACCAAACCTCTGCAGCAAGAACTCCACAGCAAAATGGAATAGCTGAAAGAAGAAATAGGTCTTTGAAGGAAACAACAAGAACGATGCTAGCTGAATCAAAACTGCCACTGAAGTTTTGGGCTGAAGCAGTCAACAATGCTTGCTACACTCAGAATCTCTCCTTCCTCACTCAAAGACATGGGAAAACTCTACAGGAAATATGGAAGAACAGGAAGCCAAATATTTCTTACTTTCATGCATTCGGTTCTAGGTGTTTCATTCATAACAATGGCAAAAGAAAGTTTAACGCGTTTGATAGCAAGGCTGATCCGAGAATTTTCCTTGGATATTCTGGAACTGAAGAATCCAGCAAAGCCTATCGGTGTTTAACTCTCAAACTCTAGTTGTGGAAGAAACTCCTCATGTTATTTTTGACGAGTCTCTTGATGATTTCAGAAAATAGGAAACTGAAGAAAATGTAAAGAATAGAGGAATTTCCTATTCTGAAAAGAAAAGCACCGAACCAACTGGAGTGTTAGTGTGGGGACCAGGAAGAGATGAAGATACTGAAGAGCTTCAGTATCAGAAGATCAGTCAAAGGATTGAAGGTCCAACTGAAGTTACCATTGAAGGCATCAGTCTAGGGGGAACTCCAACGACTGGAGAAACCAGAGAAGCTGTGACTGAAAAACGTGTAGAATCTCCTTGACCACCAGCTCAACACTCCCCTGCTCAAGAAGCAACTGAAGCCCTCACAGAACAACAGTCATTTGAAGGACTGCGATCTATCCTGACTGAAGAACCTCCACCTTCACCAGAAGAAATTAAGAAGTATAGAAGATTGTTTGAGCTACATTCTAAGGACAACATTATTGGAGAACCATCAGACGGTGTGAAGACTCGAAGATCAATGTGCAACCTCGTCTACGACATCAACCAGAACTGCATCAACGAAGATGAAAATTTCAGTTATTTCTTATCAGAAGCAAAACCTAAAGATGTTGAAGAAGCACTGAAATCCACTCAATAGGTTATCACAATGCAAGAAGAACTAAATAAATTCAATAAGAATTCAGTTTGGGAACTTTTGGATCGTCCAGATGATGCAAAAGATATAGGACTGAAATGGATTTTTAAGAATAAAAAGGACGAGAAAGGAAACGTGGTTAGAAACAAAGCAAGGCTAGTGGCTAAAGGATACAGTCAAGAAGAAGGAATTGACTATGATGAAACCTTTGCCCCTGTTGCTAGAGTGGAAGCAGTCAGACTTTTCTTAGCCAATGCTGCTCATAAAAGATTCAAAGTACACCAAATGGATGTAAATTATGCATTTTCTCAATGGAGTGCTCACTGATGAAGTTTACGTGGAACAACCTCCAGGATTTAAGATTGCTGGACCAGATAAGGTGTACAAACTGAAGAAGGCTCTCTATGGATTGAAGCAAGCACCAAGAGAGTGGTATGATACCCTCTCTGAGTATCTAAGTGAACAAGGATTCAAGAAAGGATCAGTGGACATAACTTTGTTCACACTGAAAGAAGGAGAAGACCTCCTACTTGTTCAGATTTATATTTATGACATCATCTTCGGATCCAAATCAGAACGAATGTGCAAGAAGTTTGCTAAAATTATGACGAATAAATTCCAGATGTCAATGATGGTGATGCAACCCGAACAGAGCCAAACTCGCGCCAGAACAGAGCTAAACTCACCAGAGCTGAACGTGCCAGAACAGAGCCAAGCTCGCCAGAGCTGAAGTCGTTGTGCCAGAGCAGAGAAGGTCTTCAGAGCAGAGCAAACATGCCAGAGCAGAGCAGAGAAGAATGCCAGAGCAGAGCAAACTTCCAGACTGCCAGAGCAGAGCAAACGGTCCAGAGCAGAGCGGACGTTCAGAGCGGAGCGTAATTACAGAGCAGAGCAGAATAAGCTTCCAGAGCAGAGCTAAGTTTCAGAGCTGACTAAAGTTCAGAGCTGACTAAAGTTCAGAGCAGACCATGTTCCAGAGCTGGTGTTCCAGAGCAGAGTTGGCATTTTTCCAGAGCTGGCATTCTCGCCAGAGTTGTTAAAAACTTGCTGAACAAGTTTTCTTTAGTTTTCTTATTTTTAAGTTTCTTTCCTTCATTAGATTAGGGTTTAGTTTGCCTATATATATGGCTGCATGTGAACGAAAAACATATCTTATATCATATCTTTTATCAATCAAATTTGTGAGTTTATTCACTCTTGAAGACTTCGAGTTCTTCCTGAATTTTACCCAAGCAAATTCAACTTATCGACGTAACGGAGAGTTCACCAACCCTCATCGCGTGTCATTCATCATCCCTGAGTGGCTGCATCAACTACACGTTGGGGTTTAGGGATACGTTCGCCTAGATCATTTCGTGGGTTAGGTTCAGATATTTTGGGATTTCCATCTTTTATCTTTGTTACTTTGTTTGTTAATCCAGTTCGTCGTTCATATCAAGTCTTTCGCATAACATGGTTTTTGAACGGACCGGCAAGATTCAGATCCTTACTGGCGAGGTTCACATCATTTGGTATCAGTTTGGCTGTGTTTCGTATCCAGGGAGAAGATGGACCAGCGAATGGACCTGCTTGAGCAATATCATTCCACTTCGAGTCGAGGCGGCCGTGGTGGTCGTGGAGATCGAGGAGGACTTGGTAGTGGAGGACTGCGCATGCCACTCCGACATATTCATCATCATGAGGAGTGTGTAGAGGAGTCAGAGTATGAAGAAGAAAACGAGGGGCGTTGGCGTAGGTGTAGAGATGGTGGTCAGAATTATCACAATGACAACATCAGCAACATCAAGATGACCATCCCTTCATTCCAAGGGCGGAACGATCCAGACCTATATCTTGAGTGGAAGAGAAAGGTTGAGTTAATATTTAATTGCCACAACTATTCCGAGCTTAAGAGGGTGAAGTTGGTAGCGATTGAGTTCACAGACTACGCACTTTTTTGGTGGGTTCAACTAATTACGAGTAGAAGGAGAAACAGAGAATCACATATTCAGACTTGGCAAGAGATGAAGGCGGTGATGAGAAAGCGTCATATGCCTAATCATTACTACCGGGAGCAACTTCAACAGCAACCGGCTCAAATTTGTTTGAAGGGGTCTCATGAAAGAAGCAGAATCTTTTGAGGAAGACGTCGAGAATGCTCGTAGACAATTTTATGGCGGCAAGAAAAGGCGAGGTGGAGCAAGGGATCATGAGGATATCAAGTTGAACAATATTTCATCAATCCAAAAGAAACACAATCGTAACTCGTATCTCGGAGGGGAGTGAGATGATTGGAGCTATGGGAATCAGGGCAATTGGAGGCCGTATCAACCATTTTCTAGTGGTTCCTCGTTCAACGGGAATCAATGGAAAAATGAGGCGCCGCTAAGCGATGAAAAAAGCGGTTCTTTAGGTCTCGGACAGAGGGTGTGAGTTCAGCAAATTGAGGCACTCCGACAGTTTCCGATGGTTGCACTCGAGATACAAAGTGTTTCACGTATCAGGAAATCGGGCATATTATGAGTGAGAGTTCGAACACATAAGTTATGATCATGAGAGATGCTCGGGAGGTGGTGACTGCTAGTGAAGAGACCGACCCCGACATGCCAACATTGGAGGGGTCTGACGAAGAAGTGGCAGTTGTGGTGGATATCAACGATGAGGCATGTCTGAATTCAAATGAGAAGAAGGTTGAAGTGGAAGTCGTGATGGATATCAAGGATGAGGCATGTCTGCATCCAAAAGAATTGGTGGCAGTTGATGGAGAGGTTAATATCGACGTTGATGAGTGTAATCCTAAATTGCTAGAAATAAAGGATTCACGTGAGGAGGTGGTGCGTCAGGACTCTACTCCATCTACCATGGAAGCAAAGGCGTTGACGCAAGATAAGGGTGTTGAAAAGGAGCAGCGATGTGATGGTGCAACTAAGTTCGGACTGATCTTGTTCAAGCAACCTACGCTGAAATGGAAGATTGATATTGGAAATACCAAGCTGATGAAGTTGGTAAGGGTTCCGTTCCACATCGACAAGTATGAATGGGAAATCTGTTGTGATAAAGCGCCGATGCAAGCTACATGGCTGTTCGGTAGAGACGTGAAACATGGCGGTACGCTGTTTGGAAGAGACGTGAAGCATGGCAGTATTGTCAACAACAAATTCTTTATGTTCAAGCTCCAAGAAAAATCTGAGTTAGAGCTGATGCATCTGGTTTTTGATCCCGACATGACAAATGATGGACACGAGGGAACAACTATGGTCCAACAATCGTTTCTTACAACAAACGAAGATTTAGTTTTTGATCCAGGCATTTGCATTGACGACTTGAATTTGAGGATAAATCCTCTTCAAGAAGAGGGGAATGATGCAGCCCGAACAGAGCCAAACTCACGCCAGAACAGAGCTAAACTCACCAGAGCTGAATGCGCTAGAACAGAGCCAAGCTCTCCAGAGCTGAACTCGTTGTGCCAGAGCAGAGAAGGTCTTCAGTGCAAAGCAAACATACCAGAGCAGAGCAGAGCAGAATGCCAGAGGAGAGCAAACTTCCAGACTGCCAGAGCAGAGCAAACGATCCAGAGCAGAGCGGACGTTCAGAGCAGAGCGTAATTACAGAGCAGAGCAGAATAAGCTTCCAGAGCAGAGCTAAGTTTCAAAGCTGATTAAAGTTCAGAGCAGACATTCTCGCTAGAGTTGTCAAAAACTTGCTGAACAAGTTTTCTTTAGTTTCCTTGTTTTTAAGTTTATTTCCTTCATTAGATTAGGGTTTAGTTTGCCTATATATATGGCTGCATGTGAACGAAAAACATATCTTATATCAATCAAATTTGTGAGTTTATTCACTCTTGAGGACTTCGAGTTCTTCCTGAATTTTGCCCAAACAAATTCAACTTATTGACGTAACGACGAGTTCACCAACCCTCATCGCATGTCATTCATCGTCCCCGAGTGGCTGCATCAACTACACATTGGGGTTTAGAGATTCGTTCGCCTAGATCATTTTGTGGGTTAGGTTCAGATATTTTGGGATCTTCCATCTTTTTATCGTTACTTTATTTACCTTTCTTTTATCAAGTCTTCCGTGCATGTTTGTTTGAACGGACCGGCAAGTTTCAGATCCTTACCGGCGAGGTTCACATCAAATGGGATAAATGAATTTCTTTCTGGGATTACAAGTGAAGCAGACCAAGGAAGGGATACTAATCAATCAATCAAAGTACGGTAAGGAACTAATCAACAAGTTTGGCATTCAACACATGAAGTCAGTAAAGATTCCAATGAACACCAACTGGAAGGTGGATCCAAGAACTGAAGGAAAATCTGTATCTTCAACTAAGTAAAAAGAAATCATTGGATCATGTGACGGCCCGACTTATCTAGGGGCCAGCCACGCTGAACTTGGGGTGATTATCAAGGTTATTTAGCGGAAGTAAGTAACTTAACTATTTTGATTGAAAAACTTAGTTAATTAGCGGAATTAATGAACCTATTCTTTAATTGTTCAGCTCAAAGGAAAACCCGACTTGACACGAAGTATGAGGACTCCGGTCAAGTCTAGAGAGTTCGTTATCACGGTGTCTGAGTGCCCAAGAGCAACTCAATTGTTCAGTTGTTTAGGGAAAGCAGTAAACAAGTTCATAATTGCCATGCAGGGCATAACCAACAAAATGAAATGTTTGGTGATCGAGGTTATGGGAAATAAATTTCATCGAGAAACCTTGTTGACAGCTCCAGACCCCACCACCACCTAGCCCCAGCGGCGCCCGGCTCCATTAACCTGAAATGAATTAAAACTTTGGGCTGAGTACTAATGCACTCAGTGAAGTTAATGCCCTTTTTTCTTTAAACTGGTTTTAAAGTACTGTGATACTTGGTGAAATGCATGCTTGTAAGAAAATATAGCAATACTTGAAAAATAATTACTATAAATTCTGAAATATTTGTGAGCCGTAGCTCCTTTAACCTTTGCGCGCCTTTCTGGTTTGGTGTTACCTTTCTTGGTGCTAAGTATGGGAGACCCGGCCGAATCAATCCCATACCTAGACTTCTTACTGGTGTACACTACCCTGGGGACGACCCCGTTTGTACAGTGGGGACAACCCCGTTTGTTCTTTGTAACAACCAAACAAAATATTTGCATGCATCCACAATTAAAAACATATTTTCTTGTATAAAAAGAGAGGGCTTACTAACCCAATATACTTTTGCAATTATAACCCACCTGATCTTCGGTGTGGAAGAGAGAGGTGATCTTAAGCTGTGGCACCGTCCTGCGGACCAATTCCTACAAGACGAGTTCTTAACACTTAGCACGTATCATGGATAACGAAAACCATTGTCTACTTAAGGTCTCTAGGTCAGCCTATTCCCGGACTTACAATGCATAATCGAACTAGGGATTATGTATTTTACATACATTAGCTTATCTTGATGCCTTATCTAGGTTGACTCACTCATTTTCACGAAAACTTGTACAATACATGTCCCAAACACGTCATGCACATATACTTAATCTTTCATGAAACATCCTTTAAAATCAACTTTCAAACTTAGAAAATAATTCAACAACTTGAGCTCTTAAATGGGCTGTTTTGCAACAGACACCAAATCTGCCTCAGATCTCTAAATGAGGCTCCAAAGGACATTCTGGAAACTAGGCATTTCAAGGATCATTCTCCAATTTGAATCGAATGAAACAGAGTGCAAATGAGCAAGATATGCCCACTCAAAGATGGGTATTTAACAAGCAAAAATCTGAAAATTTCAGATTTCCAGATTAGAACCAAGTCAGTGGGCTTTCTTTAAAAATTCATATCTCCCTTTACAAAACTCCACTCAGAACCCCAAAGGTCAATTCAAAAACTATGGAGAGAGTGTAACACTCTGTAGTTGGATTTATCCCATAAAGGTTCATGGTTTAGGAGATATTAACACCCAAAGTTCAGTGCACAAAAAGAGTTCAAGTTCGGCAGATTCAAAATTTAAATCAGAAAAACCACTTTAGGCTTCACCAAAAATTCTACAAATGAAAAAATAAGTTCCCAACATGTCAATGAATATTCAGTAGAAAAATGGTCTTGAGAATCAAATATTTAGGTTGGCCTTTGCCACCTCAAAGTCGTAGGTTTGTAAAACCTACTGGATGGTACAACGAATAAGAACTAGATTTCAAGAATTTATACCGGTTGTTTTCCTTACTAAAAAATGGTGAGGCCAATACCAAAAGAAAGATACGGGAGTCTAGAGTGACATATTCAAGTTTCAAGGGTTTTCACCAATTGAAACTTGACTTATGGCCTCCCAAAGATTGTTTACCAGAAATGCATTCCAGACAGACAGTGATGTTCAAAAATTCATAAATAAATCATACGAGCTCTAAATATTCTGAAATTTTACCATATTATAGAAAACATACTAAAGACAATAAAAAATTAATTTGGGAATTTTTGGGCACCGTTTGGATGGCTGGAATCGCCTTGCAAAACACTGCCGGAGAAGTGTAGTTATGGCAGATTCGCTGCTTTACCTCATGCACGGTTTTTCACCCAATAAACTCTACCAAAATAAACATCCAAAACCATAAAACATATACTCACATAAAATAGCACACATATGTGTAAAAATCCATGGCCATAAAGCATTTTCAGTTGAGAAAATCAAAGAAAACTCACCCTCGAAGCACAACCTTCACTCTAACTTTACGCCCTAGTTTTCCCACGCTCTCCCTTGCTTTTATGCTTCTCTTGGGGCTTCAAGGGCTTCTATGGAGTGTGATAATGGTGGGAGAAAAGTTGTGAGAGTGGGGGAAGGGAGGAGGGACGAAATGGAGATGAGATGGAGGGGGAGTGAGGCTTTTACTCTTCTTGATGAGGCTAAAGATTGTGTGAGCAGTTGTATCAGCCAAATGACTTAAGTGGAGGGAGGGGGAACGAAAATGGGGTCTAGGGGATGGTAGGGTGGCTGCCACCAATGCATGGGTGCATTGGTTGTGAGGCTCTTGCACTTCCCATGCATTTTGGTAGTTCCCAATGCATGTAATGATCACCTTTGTCCCCTTTTGAATTTAGAAAGGTGGCTGATGTGTAAGTGGGTTTTGGGGCTGAAATGGGCTACATTTGGACTCTAAAATAGGGCCTTAAAATCGGCCCACCTTTGGCACTCTATACGGGCCCGTAATCGCTCAAACCCGAACTAAAACAAACTCGGTTAGAAATAAATATGCACTTTGCTTTTCATACTTTGAAATGAAAATAAATATACATATTTGTTGAAATCAACATCACACGGAAAAATAAAATAATCATCTTCTTATTTACCGTCTTTCTTAAGAGAAAACCTAGGCATCAAAACTCATTAAATCATCGCTAGGATAATTATTCTTTTTAACTGGGAATTAGGGACCTATCATATCTATATAATATCAATAGGATCATATGAAACCTAGGATCGAAAATCTGGGGTATTACAGATCACTACTTTACTTAACTGCAAGCATACCATACATAGCTTTTGCAGTCGGAGTATGTGCGAGATACCAGTCAGATCCTAAAGAAGCTCACATGGACGCTGCTAAACGCATACTAAGATATCTCAAAGGCACACCCAATATATGTCTTTGGTATCCAGCTGACGACAAGTTCAAGCTCTCGGGACACTCAAGACTCAAATTTTGCAGGATGCAAAATTGATCGGAAATCAACTTCTGGCACTTGTCAATTCTTAGGCAACAAACTTATCTGATGGTTTTCAAAGAAACAGACTTCAGTCGCCACCTCTACAATTGAAGCTGAATATGTTGCTGTGGGAAGTTACTGTTCACAAATTATATGGCTAGTCCAACAATTCAAGGACTACGGGATCAAAGAAAGAGAAGTTCTCATCTACTGCGATAGCTCTAGTGCTATTGCGATTTCACAGAATCCTGTACATCGCACCAGATGTAAACATGTCGAAGTACGTCATCACTTCATTTGTGATTATGTGGAAAAGAAAGATGTAGCAGTTGTGAAGATCTATACAAGCATTCAACGAGCCGATTTGCTGACCAAAGCACTTCCGGAAGATAGATTCAGTGATCTATGTAGAAGGATCAGACTACTAAATCCCGAAGAATGAAGCTGGAATCGAAGATCTCTACTGAAGTATCAACAACTGATGATTAGTCAACTGAAGCCTCTCAATTGATGACGTGGAAACCTAGGAGGATGTATCTTCTTGAGGGGGAACTGATCTCAACAGTTCAACAGAAGATGTGGTATCAACTGACTACAAGGATCAGTTGATCGCTAAGTAATTTAGTTTATGTAGTATATCAGTTATTTCAGTTATGCACCTTCGTTTTTGATAAAATTAACTTTCTAACTGATAAGTAACTTTTAAATATCTTAACTGATTGTTGGAAACTTTAACTGATATCCTTGTTGGACAAATCTTTTAAGTTGTCTTTAAAAATATCTTAATTTGTCCCGCTTTTTCCCTTACCTCTATAACAAAATCTTGCAAATTTCGCTGATTTGACAAGAAACCTCGATTTGGTTTTCTCTACTTTTGAGGCACACGTCTTCTGCAGAGACGACAGACGTGAAGTTCTGTTTTCAAATTGGTTTAAGGCACCAAAATCGAAAAATCTTCACAATCTTAGTATTTTAAATACCTTAAGCCTTGATACTTTTCTTCATCACAACATAACATCTTCCACAGACTACTATGTGAGAATACTTTCCTTCTACAGAAAACTCTGGTTCCGACCATGGAGAGACCAATGACAAAGAAGTCATGGAGGGGGAAAATGATGCTCGCCTACCTGGTCTACACAGGATCATTCAACTGGATTGGGATCCTTCTCCGAAGTCAAGCTCATTTCTTCTCTCACTTGTATCCGGAAATTCGAGTGTCTTCTATCATAATGTCAGGCGTAAAGAAGCTTCTAAGCTTCGGGAGGATAAAAGTTGAGGTAACAAATTCCAATAGTTACTTCAACTGGTTTTCAAGCTTATCTCGTGTATCTTGCACACCTCCCATAATGGCAACAACAACGAGCCCTCACTCGTTGTCCGCCGGCATCCTCTGCCGCACATGGTCTTCTTAACATAGACCTAATGAAGGCAAACCGACAGTGTTAGTCCTCACGACTGTCACTGATTCGATATTCCCTTCTCACACCCATTTCACATACTCTCCCACTTTCACCATCTTAAACCCTTTTCCCACCCTTTAAGGTCTGTATGCATGGTTGCTCTTTCTTAGCCCTTCTCAAGAGCCATGCATACCCATCGATATCCCCCACCTTCATCTCCATAAACACGTCTCTTCCCCTTCTCCCTCATCATCTCCCTCACCTACTGGCGTCTTCCTCTTCTGAGTCACTTCTGCTCAAACTCTTCTCGAATCTTCTCACGAGATTTTGTGAAACAGAGTTGGGTATCGTCTGATCATTGCTTCCAACCTCAGTCATCCTTCCTTTTTGATGTTGCCAAAAAGGGGAAAAGAAGGCAAAGAAAAACCTTCAGAGACTGAAGCTGGTAAAGCAAAAGGATCACCAGAAGTCAAAAGGGAGACGAACCAGAAAGACCTCGAGTCAATGGAGAACAAGTGTGGAAGAAACAAGCAAAGAAAGAAGAAAGAAGGAACAAGAAGAAGCTCAAGATCAAGATCAAGATCAAGATAGAGTCCAACATAAATTCGACTTTGTGTTTGCTTGTATGTATTTTCTTTTCTTATGCTTTGCTCTGTACTAAAACTGATTTCTCATCAGTTACTTTGAAATGAAAATACTACTCCTTTTGATCTCAACCTGAAGACAATATCTTTTTGTCCAGGCTCTGATTACTTATTTCAGTTATGTCTTCGGTTTGTTCTTTAACTGTTATATTTTTCCTCTGTGTGCAAGTTTATAGGTTATGTTGTTAAGGGGGAATAGTATTCACCCTGTTTAGTATCTTGCCTTTTGCTTTCAGTCACTTCTTATCTTAGAACTGATTGTATGGTTTTGGTATCATCAAAAATGGGGAAATTATTGGGAACTTAATGAAATATCCTAGCCCTAGTTTTGATGATACCAAAATCCTTAGGTTTTCTTTGTAATAGACTAGAACTTTCCGAACTCAACTGTTGGAGTTCACTTTTCTAGTTTATCTAGTGTTCTGAAGACTGAAGACTAAAGACCGGAGGACTGAAGACTGAAGAACTCAACTGAAGTTTGCAATAAAAGGCCAAGTCAAATACTGATGTTTTGACTTAACGAGTTTCTCAAATGAAGATTCAGTTATGACTGATTCATCATATGCTGGCTACGTGGATTTATCGGATTGATACTAAAGTCAAGTATCAGTTTGACATTCTTTCTCAGACTGAAACTCCAGAGTTAAAAGAAAGTCACGCACTTTCAAGTACAACCGCATTAAATGCAGAAATATTGAGGATCGTCCTTTCTCTGCAGAGAATCCCTTTTTGGTGATTACTTTTCGGAGGCGCCTTACCTCATGTACCTAAGACGCCATTTCTCACCAAATAAGGAACCTCGAAGATAGAAGCCTCAGCCAAATTCGAATTACTCTCACAACGGATGAATTCTTGAAGACCATCTCCGCCAACGGATCTATTCAAGACCTCTCTTATAAATAGAGCTCGAGGATCACTTCAATCTTCACTGATTCAAAAGCACAAGCTGAAATGCTGCCAAAATTGCAACTCATCCATGCAAAGCTTAAAAAGATTTGAATCAAAAAAGAGAATACCCAAAGCCAAAAATCAAACTACTGATTTCATACATTTTCTTAGATCCTTAGGCAAATATCTTGTATTATTCAAAGCCTAAGTTCCGATTACAGAGAGCCTGTTCTTTGTGATCTAGTTCGTACTTCGAACCTACTTTCAACTGAGCGAGTGTTTGAGTAAAGCGTAGTTCAGACCAGTCTTCTGACTCCAAGAGATCTTAGCCATCCGCTGAAAAGGCATTGTGGTGTCTTAGCGTGCTATAAGTGAGCGAGAAATCTAACCCAGTTTGTTGGTACTGAAAATCTAATTTTCAGTTGTTAGGTTTGTTGTGCACCCGTAAGCACAAGCCCAGAGTGTTTATCAGTGTGATCAACTGACCCTGGCGTTGGAACTTGTTCCGAACCACGTAAAAATCCTTTGTCGTTTATTACTTTTAGTTTTACTTTCTTATTTGTGTTCAAACATCTCTTTAACTAAAACTGATTAACAGCAAAGTGAAACCTAAACCTGACAACGTGATAATCAAAGGCTTTTACAAAAGATAAGTTTTTCGCTATTAGTGTTATTAGTCTAACTAATAAATCTTCAGATAATCAGTAAGATTCATAACTCTCTTCTGTTTTAAAATCTAGACTGAAGCTCTACACGAATATCAGTTAAAGCCTTGAGCCTAACTGATATCTTTACTGAAGTAATTTCAATATCAGTCTTCAACTTTGGTTTAACTGAGTTTTCATTAACTGTCAGTATTAGTTAACTTCAAAAGGTTGTTCTGTTTGTTTTGAAACATAACATATAGGTGTATTGCCCCCTCCCCCTACACCTATTCTAGACCTTCCTGGACCTAACATTGTCCAATAGGATCATCAAAACTATTCTAAGAAAGGCGTTGGTCCAAGCGGGAAATATTGGAGTACTCGGATTGACGATGCCCTCTGGGCATATCGAACAGCTTTCAAAACCCCATTTGGAATGTCCCCATATAGGAAGGTGTTTGGCTAGATGTGTCATCTGCCCGTGGAGCTAGAACAGAAGGCCTTCTAGGCAATGAACAAAATGAATTTGGATTGGACAGAGGCAGGTCAGAACAGGAAGCCTAGCATCGAGGAGCTCGAGGAGATCCAACTTGAAGCCTATGAGAGTGCCTCATTCTACAAGGAAAAATTGAAGCTTGCCCATGATAGTCTAATCAGGGCAAAAAGCTTCGATACAGGGCAAATGGTACTCTTGTACCAAACTCGATGCAAGATTGTCGCGGGCAAACTCTCAACCAAGTGGGCCGGTCCATATGAAGTCAATGCCCAATACCTAAGTGGAGCCGTGGAAATTAAAGACCCAAAGACCAGAAGCATTTTCAAGGTTAATGGGCACAGACTGAAGGCGTACTATGGGTAGAGCATGAAGATCCCAGGTCCTGACCTCGACATAAATCTAAACTGAGGAGCACTACGTCGTCCCCACGACGTTAACTAAGGCACTGACCAGGAGGCAACCCGGTACCTGGTTTATTTTTGGTATTTCTTTTATTTCTATTTTTATGTTTTATTTTTCTTTTTGTTCGGTTTGACCGCTCTTCCGAGGTGTTCCTTGCTTCGGGGGACGTGTTTTTAGTTTTGCCTGTGTGTAGGTTTTAAGAAAGCCTCATTGGGCAGAGGGAGATGAAAGGTCATGTAATAATAAAGTGGGCACAGGTAACCGCCGGTGAAGGGCAAAAGTCAAGCGTCTGAAAAAGTAACTGACACCCTACCCACGTCAGCCTAACCCTAGCCCCCTACATACAACTACCCTCTCCTACTCTCTCACTTCAAACTCCCCCATTTTTTCCCTACGATCACATCACCGGCCCGAAAATCTAACCATCGGCCACAATCATTACAACCTTTCATCTCTCCGAACAACACCCCCATCCCTTCCGACAAAATGGTAAAAACCCTACGCACCTCCTCTGCAAACGCTCCCTCCACTGCTCAACCCCAACTCTCCAAATCAAAAAAGCCAAAAACCTCCAAGGCCGAGAACTTGTGAGCCTCTGACCGGAGCCCTTCTTCGGTAAATACCGTGCTGCTGAAGAAGTTGGCGTCGGACGTCGAACCCTTAACCTCCTCGAGGAGACAACCAACCCGTCACCTTAGGTGCAGGCCTCACGCGAGGAAGAGCAGCAGGAGACGGCGGTAATCACCGCCGAAACCCTTACCCATTTGGCAAGGTAGAAGCACGCCTCCACATCTGTGGAGCCCTCACCAGTGAAGAGGAGCAGACGTGATCCCTCTGATGCCGGGTGCCTCCATCGTCCGAGAAGAAAAAGACGGCGGTGATACTTTGCACCGCCCAATCGCAGGAGGATCCCATGGACCTTACAGCTACCGGCGACGACGAGGTGGTGGTGAGAAGGGGCGCACGAGGGTCTTATCGGCCATTGACGAGAAACCAGAAATGGAAAGCATGGGTGACTCACACCTCCAGTCGCGCAAAGAACGAAGTCCATGAGTGGTCCTTGGCCATGCCCAAGATCGAGGACTTCGCGGCATTAGACCAGGTGGGTCTGAGCCAGAAGGTAAGGGAGAAGTTCACTGGTATTGGTTGGGAGCCATTTCTAAGCTGGAAGGGGTTGGTATACGAGGATCTGGTGAAGGAGTTTTACTCCACCCTGAAGGTGGACATAAGCTGTGTTGAAGGCCCGACGAACGTGAAGTTCACGGTGTTGAAGGAGGAAGTCACCCTCAACATGAACGACCTCAATCTTCTCATCGGCATGGTGGATAATCGGATGCTGATCTCACCCCAATACCGGGAGGCATTAAAGGTTATGCCCGTCACTTACAATGATCAGAAGGCGTGGGCATTGCTGGGCATGATTTAGGCCTAATTGTTCTAATTTTAGAGGTTTGCATGTGCTTATTTTAAGATTAATCTTCTGGAAATTGGTGCGTTTTATGGTCTATTTTATGCCTTGCAGGAGATTTAGGTTTTTGAGATGAAGAGTGCAAATCTTGGAGAATTTGGGCTAAGAATCGTGTGTTTGTGCACACTCTAGCATGGAAGAGAAGTAAAGCCCCCGTGCCGGAACCGAGAAGGCCCGCGCCAGAGATAAAACCTCGCGCGGAAGCCAGAGCAGAGGACTCGAAGCGCCAGAGGAATCGCTATGCCAGAGGAATCGAAGCGCCAGAGCAATCGAAGCGCCAGAGGAATCGAAGCGCCAGAGGAATCGCTATGCCAGAGGACTCGAAAGCGCCAGCGAAGTTAATCTCCAGTGCAGCGAAGTCTCGCCAGAGAAATCAATCGCCAGAGGACCCCGAAGCCAGAGCAGAGAAGTCAGACAGAGCAGAGAAGTCAGCCAGAGCAGAGAAATCAAGAGGCCAGAGAAACCGGGAGTCAGAGCGGACAAGTGCGCCAGAGCGGAAGCCGTTTCTCTGGCGATAGCAGCGTATTCGGCCAGAATGGAGATGATTTCCAAAGCGCACGTCATAGCTGGAGTTACCTTATCATCTACGATTCTATTCCTTTTAGAGTCCGGCTTTACATGGTAATTTCCATGGTGATCTAGAGGGATTTGAAGTCTATAAATAGGGCCATACTTTTCATTGTAAAAAAATCCATTAAAAATTCTTGCCCTAGTTTTAGACGCCATCTTTGCAATCTGTTGGCATCCGAAGCTTAGGAATTTACTTGCTTTCATAGTTTCGAGTTTTTATTGTTCTAAGTTAGATTTCAAATTCGTTTTTAGTTTAGTTTCTTGGATTGTGATTGAGTGACACAATTACAACTTCAAGACAATTACGGTATTTCGTATTTCAATTCAAGTTATTTTCGTTTAATCATGTTTATGCTTTTCATTATTGGTTATGCTTTCTTTTCAATTATGCAATTTAAATTATGCACCTTAGTTTCATGCCTAGATTAGAAGTCTTTAAATTTATAAGAATTTAATTTCTTAAGTTAGGTTTAATTCAAGTTGTTTAAATTATTGCTTAGGTTAAGTTCAATTTACGTTTAAGTTTAAGATACGTTTTTAAATCAAAAACCTTTATTGCTTTCTTTTATTGCTTTTTCTTACGATATTACTAAAAGCCCTTAAAGACTTTCCTTGAGAGATGACACTGGGTCAACTTACCATCGCTAGGATGTCCTTGTTCTATTGCAAGTCAACTTAGAGGTGTTTCTAGTTGAGTCAAATTTTGGCGCCGTTGCCGGGGAAAGTTTTAGGCGTTTTAGTTGTGTCGTTTTTACTTGCTTTATTTAATTTTTGTTTTTACGTTTCTTCCACTCGGTGCGTTTAATCCGTTTGTTCAGTGTTGTGCATGCAGGGACGCCGTAGTCTTAAAGGCAAATTGGTGTCCCCTTTGCATAGTACGAGCGAAGGGATTTTCAGGAAGAATAGTTTCAAGGGAGTGTTCGGTGATGACGGAGCAGACGGTTCTAACTCCAGTTCGGACGAAGACGCACGTGACAAAACTGACGATTTCTACTCTGGTTCTGAATCTGACTCTGAAGTTCCAGAGCATACCATAGAGACAAGGGAGGAAGAGGCCAGCTCTGTCGACTTCCATACTAAGCATAACGCGACTAAGGAGGACACCGGCGCTACCAATACAGAGCAGACCGCAGCCACGACAAAACACACTAAGGAGGAAGAGGGCAGCTCTGCCAATTTTTGCACCAAGCAGAATTTAAACAAGGAAAAGAAGGAGATGGCCAAGAACACGGAATATATGGGAGACTTCACCAGGCCGGTAATTGGAGATACCAACACGTCGGCAATCGTGCTCCCCACTGCTGTGAGAAACTACAATCTCAAACCTAATGATTCGAATCTGCTGCCGGTGTTCCACGGAATGCCAAGCGAGGATGCGCTGCAATTCATCCGGGATTTTTGCACACAAGTGCAAACAATCCCTCTACTTACTCTTACGGAGGATCAACTCAAGCTCAAGTGCTTCCCCTACGCACTTAAAGACCGGGCGAGGACGTGGATGCTATCTCTGCCGCCCAACTCTATCACTACATGGGGAGATGCTTGTGAAAAATTCATGCTGAAATACTACCCAAGTCACAAGACACAGGAGCTGAGAACGAAAATAATGGAGTTCACCCAAGGAGCGGACGAGCCTTTGCATGAAGCTTGGGAGAGATATGAAGAACTTCTCCGTCAATGCCCTCAACATCAATTCACTAATGTTATGTTGATGCAGTTCTTCTACGATGGCTTAGTGCAAACTGCCCAATTTATGGTGGATAGCACGGCAGGAGGGAACATAGCTCTGAAAACTGCGGCAGATCTGAAAGAGATTTTCAAGACTTTAGCCGAGAGCTCCCAACAAAAGTCAGTCCGAGGACGGAGAGTAGAGGCTAGTGCCGTGACAAATCAGTTCGAGATGCAGCAACAATTGGCCTCGATCATGCGAGAAGTCCAACAGCTCAAGATGGAAAAGATGGAAAATCCTCCAGTTCAGAGCTCAGCACCGCCGATGACAACTCAGCCAATTCCAGCTCTGCCGATGCCAGCCCCGCCGAACCCAGCCCTACAGTACGTTGAGCCCTGTGGTATTTGTGGAGATTTCAGCCATGGAGCTAATGAGTGCCATAGAATGGGAGAGTTTACTCCGGAATGACAAGCTGAGGTCTATGCGGCACAAGGATTTCAAGGCTACAATCTAGGGCCAAGCAGACCTTATGGGCAGAACATGAATCAAGGTCAACAAAATGTGAATGGCGGATGGAGAGGTCAGCCGAATGCTGGCTGGGGAAATCAAAATCTTGGGGGGAATCAATTCCGTCGACCACCTCAAATGGGCTTTCAACAACAACAATATTTCCCACAACAGCAGGGTTCGTTCCAACCGTACAGATCACAATACCAACAGCAGCAATCCATTCCGCAACAGAGTGCACAGCCGATTCCACCACAAAAATCCATGCTCGAAGAAACGCTGCAAACCTTTATGGAGATCAGCAAACAAAGTATGGAGGCCCAAGCATCTACAATCAAAAGGCTCGAGACAACAGTTGGACAACTTTCCGGTGCCTTGAATCAAATCCAACAACAACAGCAGCCTGGGAAATTTCATGGCCAACCTGCTCAGCCACATCAAGCTCTTGCTGTAACTGTTCTCCGCAGTGGTAAGATTCTGGATAACAAAATGGTGGTTCCAACACAAACCAGAGCAGAGGAACCGTCCCGTCAGAGTAGAACCGATTCCTCTGACCTTGTCAGAGCAGAGGAACCGTTCCGCCAGAGCAGAACGGATCCCTCTGGCTTTATCAGAACAGAGTTGTCGAACTCTGCTCCGTTCAGACCAGGGCTACCGAGTTCAGATCTGCCCAACTCGACTGATGGAGAAAAGGGAGACCAGCAAAAGGAAGAAGAGAAGGAGAAGGAGGTCAAGCTCCACAAGGCTTCTACACCTTATCGACCACCGATTCCCTTCTCGGGCAGATTGAGCAACGGAAAGCAAGACCAACAGTTCGCCGACTTCTACAACATGCTTGCCAAGGTGAACGTGAATCTTCCTCTCCTTGATGTGATCAGAAAAGTCCCAGCATATGTGAAGTTTTTCAAGGAATTGGTCTCCAACAAGCGGAAGTTCGGGGACAATGAGAAGATTCTAGTCTCAGAAGTAGCGACCTCAATCATGCAGCAATCCTTACCACCAAAGCAGCGCGATCCAGGTAGCTTTGTGATTAATATTGCTTTAGGAAATGGTAAGGAAGCTACGGGAATGTTAGATTTGGGTGCTGGAATTAACCTTATGCCTTACTCTATTTTCAAACAATTAGAGTTAGGTAATTTGAAATCCACTCGCATGTGTCTACAACTCGCTGATAGGTCCGTTAGGTACCCCCGTGGGATAGTTGAGGATATTCTGGTGCGAGTCGGGGATTTGATTGTGCCTGTTGACTTCGTAGTCCTTGAGATTGGGGATGTGCACGAGAATGGTAGAGATCACACTCTGCTATTAGGAAGACCCTTTATGGCGACCACTAACACATTGATTGATGTCAAAAATGGAACTATTAAGATGACAGTGTTGGGGGAGTCGGTGTCTTTCTCGGTGCATGAAAATCGGGCTATGCCTTCTGCTAATTTCATAAATGAATGTTCATATATAGATGCTATTAATGGCCTGGTTGAGAAGGTATTCATACAGGAACAGGAGCGTGTGGAAGTTTGCGCTGGATCAGCCGATATAGAGGAATTAGCTCGGGAAGCTGAAGACTTCGGCTCTGGACTCGCCAGAGAATTACCCATTCCTCTGCCTTGCAGTTCTGCTCAGACAGCCATGCCGAGCTCAGTGCTTTCCAACCATACCGAACTACCCCTCGATGATCAGATGGAAACCAAGAGCCCAGTGCTGGAACTAAAGGAACTCCCTGCTAACCTCAAGTACATCTTTTTAGAAGCAGGAAAGGAGAAGCCAGTCATCATCTCATCTACGCTGACTATAGAGCAAGAAGCAGCGCTGCTTGAAGTTTTGAAGAGAAACAAAGCAGCGCTAGGATGGAGCCTAGGTGACATACGTGGCATTAGTCCAGCCACATGCATGCACAGGATCAACTTAGAAGAAGGAGCTGCACCAAAGCGAGATGCCCAGCGACGCTTGAACCCTATGCTAATGGAGGTTGTGCGTAAGGAAATCCTCAAGCTTCTTGCCGAAGGGATTATCTACTCTGTCGCCGATAGTGAGTGGGTGAGCCCGGTGCATGTCGTGCTAAAGAAAGGAGGAATGACAGTTGTGCGCAATGACAAGATGGAGTTGGTGCCGACACGTCCTACCACGGGATGGCGGATGTGCGTCGACTACAGGAAACTCAATGCTGTCACCAAAAAGGATCATTTTCCCCTCCCTTTTGTTGATCAAATATTAGATCGGTTGGCAGGGCATGATTTTTATTGTTTTTTAGATGGTTTGTCAGGATACTACCAAATCGCAATCACACCGGAAGATCAAGTCAAGACTGCCTTCACCACGCCTTTTGGGACATTTGCATGGAAAAGGATGCCGTTCGGATTGTGCAATGCACCCGGGACGTTTCAACGATGCATGATGTCCATATTCTCTGATATGATTGGTAAATTCGTGGAGGTTTTTATGGATGATTTTTCGGTTTTTGGGAAGTCTTTTCATGATTGTTTAACTAAGATTGATGTTGTGTTGAAAAGGTGTATTGAAAGTGGCCTAACTTTGAGTTGGGAAAAGAGTCATTTCATGGTTACTCGTGGGATTGTCTTGGGTCATGTGGTGTCTAAGCATGGACTAGAGGTCGACAGAGCTAAGGTGGAGGTAATCCAAAAGTTGCCACCCCCTATTGATGTCAAAGGGATTAGGAGTTTCTTAGGTCACGCCGGTTTTTATCGACGTTTCATTAAAGATTTCTCTAAAATTAGCCAACCTCTATGCAAACTGCTAGCTCAGGATGTTCCTTTTAATTTCGATGACTCTTGCATGCAAGCCTTTGAAACATTGAAACTTAAGTTGAGCTCTGCCCCGGTTTTAATTGCGCCTGATTGGTCATTGCCCTTTGAGATTATGTGTGATGCGTCTAACTCTGCTGTAGGAGCGGTGCTAGGTCAGCGTGTGGATAAGATGTTACGTGTGATTTACTATGCTAGTTTAACTCTGAATAGTGCACAAGTAAATTACACCACTACTGAAAAAGAGATGCTTGCTGTGGTCTTTGCCTTAGATAAATTTCGAGCATACATAATTGGGTCTAAAGTCATTGTCCATAGTGACCATGCTGCACTTCGATATTTGATGACTAAACCTCAGGCTAAAGCTCGTCTCATCCGTTGGGTCTTACTGTTGCAAGAGTTTGATGTAGAGATCAGGGATAGGAAAGGAAGCGAGAATCACGTAGCTGACCACCTTTCCCGATTGGACAAAAATCTGCTAGGGTCGAGTCTCAATTGCATCCCTGAATCTTTTCCTCTTGAGCATACATATGCATTAACCTTCGATAAGAACAGCATTGCCGAGATCCACTCTGCCCAAGCCAGAGCTACCGAATTCTGCTCTGTCGAAACCAACTATGGCACCAGAGCAGAGGAGTCGGTACCAGAGCAGAGGAGCCGACATCTCCAGCGCGGAATCGAAGTCAGCTCTGCTCTGGCCAGCTCCGTCGAGATCATTTCTACCAGCCTTGCCGAACTCAGCGCTGCTCAGAGCAGCCCTGCGAGTGCCGAGCCCTGGTATGCAGATATTGTCAATTACTTAGTTTGTGGTATTCTACGGCCTGAGCTGACATCGCAGGAAAGAAAGAGATTTTTAGCTCAATGCAGACACTATTATTGGGAGATTCCTCACCTTTTCAAGCTTGGAAAGGATGATGTCATTCGACGGTGTGTGCCGGTAGAGGAGCAACAACAAGTGTTGAAAATGTGCCATGAGGATCATTGTGGTGGACACTTTGGGGGGCAGAAAACAGCACATAAAATTCTTCAATCAGGTTTGTTTTGGCCTTCCATTTTCAAAGATGCACACACTTTCACTCTTGCTTGCGATCGGTGTCAGAGAGTAGGAAATATTGACCGCAGAAATGAGATGCCCCTCCAAAGCATTTTAATTGTCGAGATCTTCGATGTGTGGGGCATTGATTTCATGGGACCATTTCCTACTTCGCATGGATTTCAATATATTTTACTTGCTGTAGATTACGTGTCCAAATGGGTTGAGGCTATCCCCACACGGACATGTGATGCTAATGTGGTGCTTAAGTTTGTGCAAGAAAACATTCTTTCTAGATTCGGATTTCCTAGAGCTATCATTAGCGATGGAGGCAAGCACTTCTGCAATAAGTTGTTTGCAAAGCTCATGAAGAAGAATGGGATCACGCACAAGGTTGCAACACCATACCATCCACAGACTTCTGGACAAGCTGAGACGAGCAATCGGCAGATCAAAGGAATTTTGGAGAAAACGGTGCAGCCCTCGCGCAAGGACTGGTCCGCAAAGTTGAATGACGCTCTCTGGGCATACCGAACTGCCTTCAAGGGAGTGCTTGGGATGAGTCCATACCGTCTAGTATATGGCAAGGCTTGTCATCTGCCGGTGGAGATAGAGCACAAAGCTTATTGGGCGATCAAGGCTGCCAACTATGACTTGGGCTCTGCCGTGAAGCAGCGCATGTTGCAAATGGAGGAGTTAGATGAGCTACGCAATGAGGCGTATGAGAATGCAAGAATTTACAAGAACAAAGTGAAGCAACTCCACGATCGCCGCATTTGTCACAAGAAGCTTTGCCCTGGAATGAAGGTGCTCTTGTTCAACTCTCGACTTAAGTTATTTCCGGGAAAGCTGAAATCTAGGTGGAGTGGTCCATTTTTACTCAAAGAAGTGTTCGAGCATGGTGCGGTCGAGCTATTGAACGAGCACACAAAGGAGAGTTTCCGAGTGAATGGCCATCGAGTGAAGCCGTACTACGAGCACCAGAGCTCGCCATTGGAGGTGGAGTCTCAAGCTCTGCACAACCCTAGCTGAAGTTCAGCTCTGAAGTCGGGCTGGAGACTCTAAATCTAGCGCTTGGTGGGAGGCAACCCACCGTTGGTTTGTTTTTAGTTTTTGTTTTTCTTTGTTTTCCGTTGTTGTTTTGTGTCTTTCCTAAGTTTTGGTTGCTTGCGCGGATACTTTGATGTGGTGTTCATGTTTTGATTTCAGCGCTGCAGTTCTAACTCTGCCGACAGCGCAGCGCGTCTCTGCCGACAGCGCAGCCTCGCCAGCGCGTCTCTGCACTTCTCCGCGCTGCTCTGCCAGCGCTGACCTGATTCAGCGTGGCCACTTTCTACTCTGCAGCGCTGCAACTCTCCACTCTGCCACAGACCGTGTATTCCCCTCTTCACCACCTCTCACGATGCTTCAATTTTCCCATGCCAATAATCAGGGACGTATTCTCCTCTATTCTTATTTCTTTTGTGCCCTGAGGACATGGCATGCTTTAAGTGTGGGGGGGGTGTTTTATTGTGCATATATTTTCAATTGGGCGAGATTAGTCTTTCTATGCTTAGTTTTTGGTCTCGAATCTTGCTAATTTTTATGAATTTGTGGAAGAGTAGATGGTTTTCGATGCGAATTTCGGGTTTGTGAATGAATGGTGGTTATTCTTGTTTTACTGTTGATATGTGTTTCTTGATTATGCAAAGAATTTGAGTTTTGTTGCAACATGATTGTAAGTTAGTAAAACGTGATTTGTCCGGTAGATGCTAGAAGAAGTGTTGTCATTGTGATTGCCTACGATCATATCTTATCTGTGAAATGTGAAAAATGTTGGACGAATTGCCAACTTCAAAAGTGCCAGCTCTGAAACATCTGGCCTGTTCTAAAACGTGATAGCTCTGAGTCTCTGCTCCTCTAGTCTAACTATGAGCATGGGAAACCACGTGAAAAGACTTTGGATTATATCCAAATGGTTTTTATTTCACGAATTATGACTCAACTGTCGAAAATCTTAAGCACACAAAGTGTGAAAAATGGTGATATTGATTATAAAGGCGATCACATTAGGGAATTCACTTCTAGCAGAGAATTGGGTCTGATCGAATTACTTGCATTACTCTTTTGTTGCTTCTTAAACTTTGAGTTACTTGCATGATCGAAAGATGTGTATTGATTGTAAAATTCTGAATTGACTTTGAGAATGTTTGGATGGAAATTAGCATTGTTGAAATCAATCTCTTCCTAGGATTCATACGGATTTTGCTTGAGGACAAGCAAAAGGCTAAGTGTGGGGGGTTGATTTAGGCCTAATTGTTCTAATTTTAGGGGTTTGCATGTGCTTATTTTAAGATTAATCTTCTGGAAATTGGTGCGTTTTATGGTTTATTTTATGCCTTGCAGGAGATTTAGGTTTTTGAGATGAAGAGTGCAAATCTTGGAGAATTTGGGCTAAGAATCGTGTGTTTGTGCACACTCTAGCATGGAAGAGAAGTAAAGCCCCCGTGCCGGAACCGAGAAGGCCCGCGCCAGAGATAAAACCTCGCGCGGAAGCCAGAGCAGAGGACTCGAAGCGCCAGAGGAATCGCTATGCCAGAGGAATCGAAGCGCCAGAGGAATCGAAGCGCCAGAGGAATCGCTATGCCAGAGGACTCGAAAGCGCCAGCGAAGTTAATCTCCAGTGCAGCGAAGTCTCGCCAGAGAAATCAATCGCCAGAGGACCCCGAAGCCAGAGCAGAGAAGTCAGACAGAGCAGAGAAGTCAGCCAGAGCAGAGAAATCAAGAGGCCAGAGAAACCGGGAGTCAGAGCGGACAAGTGCGCCAGAGCGGAAGCCGTTTCTCTGGCGATAGCAGCGTATTCGGCCAGAATGGAGATGATTTCCAAAGCGCACGTCATAGCTGGAGTTACCTTATCATCTACGATTCTATTCCTTTTAGAGTCCGGCTTTACATGGTAATTTCCATGGTGATCTAGAGGGATTTGAAGTCTATAAATAGGGCCATACTTTTCATTGTAAAAAATCCATTAAAAATTCTTGCCCTAGTTTTAGACGCCATCTTTGCAATCTGTTGGCATCCGAAGCTTAGGAATTTACTTGCTTTCATAATTTCGAGTTTTTATTGTTCTAAGTTAGATTTCAAATTCGTTTTTAGTTTAGTTTCTTGGATTGTGATTGAGTGACACAATTACAAGTTCAAGACAATTACGGTATTTCGTATTTCAATTCAAGTTATTTTCGTTTAATCATGTTTATGCTTTTCATTATTGGTTATGCTTTCTTTTCAATTATGCAATTTAAATTATGCACCTTAGTTTCATGCCTAGATTAGAAGTCTTTAAATTTATAAGAATTTAATTTCTTAAGTTAGGTTTAATTCAAGTTGTTTAAATTATTGCTTAGGTTAAGTTCAATTTACGTTTAAGTTTAAGATACGTTTTTAAATCAAAAACCTTTACTGCTTTCTTTTATTGCTTTTTCTTACGATATTACTAAAAGCCCTTAAAGACTTTCCTTGAGAGATGACATTGGGTCAACTTACCATCGCTAGGATGTCCTTGTTCTATTGCAAGTCAACTTAGAGGTGTTTCTAGTTGAGTCAGGGCACATGAGGCAAATTTATTGCCCATCACAACAAGGTCTCATAGCTCTGTTCCCATGCCCTTCGCATATGCTACTGGATCATCGCCTACAATATCTTCGGGAAGTGGGACAATAGCAATGCCCTAGGCCAACAAGAGATCTTCATCCTATGGGTAATGGAGAAGAAGAAGCGTCTCAACTTCGCTTCAATCTTCTATGCCTACATGAAGAATGTCATCAGCAAGACGGGGCAACACCTTTCTATGGGGCCTTTTATCTCAACGTTCGTGGACTGCAAGCGCATGGCTGAAGGCAGGATTACTTTGCCCCAGATGCCAGAGGAGACCTTCGATATGACCACCCTGCACAAGATGTTCAGCATCTGCCCAGATCCAACAGGGAGGCTACGCCTGTAGGTTCCACCGGAGCAAAAGTTGTATGTCCCACAATCCCAACCAAGATCAACACCACATCCAGGAGCAAGTTCCCACCGTAGTGCTACCCCAGAACCCCGCGAGTCAAGAGACGTGAGGATTTTGGGCCAAAATCTAGTGATAGTGACAGAGATCAGAGATGCCCAGCGTGCCCACATGGAGCACACAGGATTCAGGTACCCTTGATTCGCCTAAATTTTGTCCTTCCCTTGTGTCTTTTATTTTTATTTTTGTTTTTGCTTTTGTTTTTGTTTTTGTTTTTATTTTCTTGTGTGTTTGCATGTATGTCGTCTGTTTCCCCTTCCCTTCTTTAGCTTTCCACTTTGCCTAAGGCAAAGTGTGTGAGTGAGAAGGGAAATTGTCTTTTATATTTTCTATTTTTATTTTATTTTTATCGTGTCTGTGCCTTCCTATTCACACCCTTTGCCTAAAGCAAAGTGTGTGAGTGGGAAGGCACCAGTTGAGGTTATGGAATGTCCTCGGTCCCCTACAGTGACTTAGCATTGCCCAAAGTGTGTGAATGTGGGGGCATCTATGCTGTCCTATTTTTAGTTAGTTTGTTTGTTTGTTCGAGTCTGACCAAGCATGAAGTGTAACTTGAGTTCTGGGCATGATGATTATGTGCTCTAAAATGTTGTACTAGACATGAGCATGCATAGGGATTGCGTGTATAACGGATTCATTGTATTGGGCACATATCCTGTGAGTTTTAATCTTATCATGCTATATATGTTCATAGCAAGCATGCTTTTCATTTCTATGTGAATTTTGTTCTCTAAATTTGAGTGGAACTAGAATTTGCCTATTTTATTGCCAAAGCCTCATTGAGTCGGTTTGTGAAACTTAGATGACTTAGGCAATTTCTTTCACTTAACCCCCGTGTCCAAATGCAAAAACCTACATCTTATCCCTCGAACAGCCCCTTTGAGCCTGGTTGTTTTCCTTAAAAAATCAATTTAAATTTGCCCTGATGAAATGTCAAATGAATTAGGGCAGATAAGAAGTCAAAGGGAAGAAAAAGAAGCAGGAATGAATGGGGAGAGGTCGTACCTTATCACCGATTTCATTGTGCCTCTATCGAGAAAGGAAAAAGAATAAAAAATAAGGACTAGAAAAAGAAAAATAAAAAAATATATATAAAAAAATAAGTCCAATTTGTTGTTTTGTGCTTAGGCCTGTGAGAATTAGGCATAGTCTGATGCAAAAAAGGGAAGGGTAGTTGTGCCCTAAACTGAATTCATTTGACATTAGCCTAGAGCCAAATTCTTCTTACCTATGCCTAAAGCCACATTACAACCCTTAAAAGACCTAAGGATGAGAACCTATGATCGATATTTTTCAGAGGCGAGGGCATAAGGAGGGAAGCAAGCCTATGGTGAACGCTTAGATCAGAGAACACGAAGAAAACACTGAGCCCACATACACAGAGTGATGACTGATTGGTGAGAAAACCCCTCTGTGCCCAATACATTTTCCTGACTCGCTTGAGGGTACAATCTGTCATTACTTCGTTTGCATGCATGTTTAATTCTTTGCCCATGATTCTGATTTATAGTGATTGCTTTGGTCTATGTTGGTGTTTTTCTTTTTCTTTGTCTGTTGTTTCTTATTTTATTTTTTGGCAAGGGGTACTTACATGCTTGAGGACAATGCGTTCTTAAAGTGTGTGAGTGTGACGAGCCCATTTATCGTGCTCTTTTGAGTCTGTTTTTAGGTCTAATTCAAGTATTTTTGCATGTTTATGTGTGTGTTTGCGTCTGGGAGGGCATACTTTGGGCGCATGAGTGTGTAGGGCCGTACAAGGGCAGAACAGGCTCCATTCTGCAGGAGAGGCAAGAACCCGAGTTCATACAGAGGCAAAGCCCAAGCTTTACCCATATCGAGTACCGTCCGAGATCGGGTCGTGTTCGGGCGGGATGCCCAGATGACAGTGATGTGATCAGAGGACGAGGGAACAAAGGCAAAGAAAAGGAGGCCAAGAGAGAAGTTTGCATATGGGCACAGCTGGCGTACGCAGGCAAAGGTAGGGTAAATCTGCCCACATGTCCAGAAAAGAAAGGAGATCCCTTACCTTCCCAGCGCGATATTTTGCCATACCCGGAGGATCTGCAGATTCTAGGGCATGCCATGGAAGGAAAGAACCGACCACGTAACCCTAGCCCAGCCGGCGCCTGATTCTGGGCCAAGCCCTAGCCCATGCCTTCTCTATAAACATGGATACCCTGCCCAGAAGGAGGAGCTCTTCGACCCCTTGAGTTTTTCGGAGAGTGCACTGTTCCAAGCCGACCCCCTACGCGGCCACTTTCCTTATTCTGTTTCTTAGTCAATTTTTTTTTTTTATGTTTTAAGCGTTTGAAGCAAATACAAGGCCACAAGCCATTTTACTTTTATGTTTTGTGTTTCTATTTGCTTTTCCCGGAGTTGGAGACGACAAAGATTGCTATTAGCTTTTGCCGAGACATCTTTAATACAAGTATGTTTTATTTTCATTTATGCTTTGCCTTTACTTTCATTATTATGAGTAACTAAACTTTTATACCTGATATAGGCTAAGTTGAGGTTAGGTTTGGGGTAATCAATATTTGTGAGGTCAAAAAGAACTTAATAATCGTGCAACCATATTCCCGAAGTATTTGACCAGATTCCAATACAACTTGGGCAAACCCTTTACCTTATGCGGCGGGTAATGTTCTAGGCACGATCAAGTTACAAGCAGTACATAGGATTTCTCCAAACTTGAGCCCACATACTGCTTGTAACTTGGTCGTGCCCAGAACATTATCGGCCGTATAAGGTACCGGGTTTACCCAAGTTATATTGGAATCTGGTTCAATGCTTCGGGAACATGGTTGCACAATTATTAAGTTCATTTTGACCTCACGAATATTATTACCCCATACCAAACCTTAACTTAGCCCATACCAGGTTTAAGGACTTAGCTACTCATAATAACGAAAGTAAAGGCAAAGCAGAAATGTAAATAAAACATACTTGATTAATAGATGTCTGGCCAAAAGCTAATAGCAATCTTTGTCGGCTCCAACCCCGGGCAAAGTGAAACAAAACATAAAAACAGAAAAGTAAAATGGCCTGTGGCCATATATCTGCCTCACAACTCTCAAAACATGTAAAATATGACTAAGGAACAAAATAAGGAAAGTGGTCACGTGGGGGGTCGGCCTAGATCAGTGCACTCGCCAGAAACTCAAGGTGTAGAAGAGCTCCTCCTTCTGGGTAGGGTATCCATGTTTATAGAGAAGGCATGGACTAGGGCTTGGCCCAGATCCAGACGCCGGCTGGGCTAGGGTTGCGCATGCAGTTCTTTCCTTATGCGTCATACCCTAGAATCTGCAGATCCTCCGGGTATGGAAAAATATCGTACATGGAAGGTAATGGATCTTCTTCCTGTTTTGGACCCATGGGCAGATGTACCATGCCTTTGCCTGTGTCGGCAACTATGCCCATATACAAACTCCTCTCTTCACCTCATTTTCTTTGCCTTTGTTCCATCGTCCTCTGATCACGTCCCTGACTTCTGGGAATTCCGCCCGAACACGACCTGAACCCGCACAGTACTTGATTTGGGTAAAGTGTGGGCTTTGAGACTGTATGAAGTTGGGTAGTTGCCTCTCTTGTGGAATGAAGCTTGTTCTGCCCCTGTACGGCCCTACACACTCCTGTGCCCAAAGTATGCTCTCCCAGGCACAAACACACACACAAACATGTAAAAAGACTCGAATTAGACCTAAAAATAGACTCAAAAGAGCACAAAAAATGGGCTCGTCACACTCACACACTTTAAGAACGTATTGTCCTCAAGCGTGTAAGTATGCCTTGCCAAAAAAAAAAAACAAATGAAGGAATATTAAACTTAATTAATACTCGATTGGCCCGAAGATCGTCTCTTGGATTATCATAATTCACCATACATCGATTAAACCTAGCATGCTCCTATTAAAATAAGTGTTGCACCTTGGAGTTAGTAATACCTGAAGAATTCCTAAGAATTCATCAATTCGTCGCTGAACAGGTCAGCCAACTTCAAGCCTTCGTTTGAAGCCTCAAACATCCTCCAATCGTATTTTGTCCAGAAATACGACTTCTTCCTTTTCGAAAGAGCTTTCCGTGGACGCCTGTGTCGTCCAAATCCGAGTTCTGTAGAGGAAGTTATGGTCGTTCTTCAGAAACTGCCAGAACTTGATTTCCTGCGAAAAACTGACTCCAGCTCAGATCTTCTGAACTGTATCCCGCTCAATTCCCAACGTTGGATGGACAACGAACTATGAGAACTCCTAGAGACAATAGCCGCCTACTCAGTATTTTCGCCCCACTCTGCTTTCTCAAAACCCTAATATTTGTTGTGTGTGTTTCCTGAGAGCAGACAACTGTATTTAAATAATTAAAGTACAGCAGTGGGGCGCCAGTTTTCTTGTGCTAGGCGAAATCTCTCCTTCTAGGGCAATGAGACTTTTGGCCAGTCCAGGGACCAGATACAAGGAATAAAGATGGGCCTCCAATGAATTAATTTCTATGATCAGCCCAGACCATAATTAATTAATAAGTATTAATTCATTCCACTAGAGAATCAATATTGACTTACCCCTTTATTGCCGGTAATGAGTCGGGGCTTGTATTTAGACTTATTAAATCTTCGTATTTAAAATATCCGACATCCATTAATTAATTAGAGCTCTGACAGCTTAAATTAATTAATCTCTTTGTAATCCTTAAGCAGTACCACTCAAACCTTATTATTGCGACTGAACTTAATCAACCTGCAGGGTTTAACGCAATAAACCTTATTGAGCTCCTTAAGGGGATGTCATTATCCTATACCGAATACGGGTACTAATACAGATAACCAAATATCATATATTGATCGCTATCACCCAAGATACAGAGTACTCAAGTTACTATATAACTCTCACCCATAGTAAGTCAAAGTGATATACGAATCAACATATATATTTGAAATCTTATTAGTATTAAGATTCTATTAAGTCACCGAGATCTTTGATTCTTCACTTAAGTCAGACAGAAGAATACATCTCACTGTGGTCGTATCAATACGTTATGACGTACCAGTATAGACAAGTAGTCAAGACAAACTACTTCCATCTATACCGCAGCCTAAACCAATGACTCGTCCTAAAGTCATCTCGGCTGTGATCATTTTATATCTCTTAAGGTTATTCTAATTATATGGTCTTCTATGATCTACAACACACCATATAATCTACTTATAAAGAGATAAGGAACATACATATGCAATCATGAACACAATCAGATAGGAGATTAAATAGTGAACACAGGAATTATTGTATACAAGCATAAAACGTTCTTGCTTTCAGTATACAAATCCAACAACAAAAGACAAAGAAAACGAAAAACAACAACAAAGACCAAATCAATCAATATAATACGAATCCTGGGTACAAAATCAAACATGCATGCAAACAAAGTAAAGACAGATTGTGCCCTCAAGCGAGTCAGGAAATGTATTGGGCACAAAGGGAGTTCCTCACCAAACACTCATCTCTTTGTGTATGTGGGCTCAGTGTTTCGCTCGTGTTCTAATACTTTCGCCTCTCAAAAAATATCGGCCATAGGTCCTTATCCTTATGTCTTATTAGGGTTGTAATGTGACTTTAGGCATAGGTAGGAAGTATTTGACTCTGGCTAAAGTCAAATGAATTCAGTTTAGGGTACAACTACCCTTCACTTTCTTGCATCAAACTATGCCCAATTATTACGGGCCTAAGCACAAAACAATAATTGAGACTCATTTTTTTAGTTTCTTTTTATTTTCTTTTTTTCCAGTCCTTATTTTTTTCTTTTTCTTTTTACTATAGAGGCACAATGAAATCGGTGATAAGGTACGGCCTCTCCCCATTCATTCCTACTTCTTTCCCTTCCTTTTGACTTCTTATATGCCCTAATTCATTTGACATTTCATATGGGCAAATTTTAAGTGATTTTTCAAAGAAAACGAACAGGCTCCAAGGGGCTCTTCGAGGGATAAGATGTAGGTTTTTGCATTTGGGCATGGGGGTTAAGTGAAAGAAATTACCTAAGTCATCTAAGTTCCACAAACCAATTCAATGAGGATTTGGCAAGAAAAGCAGGAAAGTTATGGTTCCACTCAAATTCTGAGAACAAAATTCACACAGAAATGAAAAACATGCTTGGTATGAACATATTTAACATGATAAGCTTAAACCTCACAGGATATGTGCTCAACAAAATTAATCTATCATACTCGCAATCCCTAGGCATGCTCATATCTAATACAACAATTCACAACACATAATCATCATGCCTAGAATTCTAATCACACTTCATGCTTGATCAAACTCGAACAAATAAACAAAAAATGGGACAGCGTAGAGACCTCCACACTCACACACTTTGGGCAAAGCTAAGTGTATGAGTATGGGGGTCCCAAACCGAGAACATATCATAACCTCAACCTGGTGCTTTCCTACTCACACACTTTTCTTTGGGCAAAAGATATGAATAGGAAGGCACATACATGATAAAAATAAAACATAAACAGTATACATAAAGGACAATCACTCTTTCCAGTCACACACTTTGCCTTAGGCAAAGTGGCAAACTAAAGAAGGGAAGGAAAAGCAGACGACACACACACAAACACACAAGAAAAGAAAAACAAAAGCAAAAACAAAAATAAAAACAAAAGACACAAGGGGACGACAAATTTAGGCAGATCCAAGGTACTTGAATCTGGTGTGCTCTAGGCAGATGCTGTACATCTTGTGCAGGGTGGTCATATCGAAGGTCTCCTCTGGCATCAGAGGCAAAGTGATTTCTCCATCGGCCATGCGCATGCAGTCCATGAACTTGGAGATGAAATGCCCCATAGAAAGGCGCTGCCCCGTCTTGCTGATGACGTTCTTCATGTTGGCACAGATGATTGAAGTGAAGTTGAGACGCTTATTCTTTTCCATTGCCCACAGTATTATGAGCTCCTGTTAGCTTAGGGCTTTGATGATGTCCCGCTTTCCGAAGATATTGTAGTCGATGATCTTATGGCATATGCGAAGGGCATGATAATGGAGTTGTGTGCCCTTGTTGTGGTGGGCAATGAATCTGCCTCTTGTGCCCAGCAATGCCCATGCCTTCTGATCATTGTAAGTGGTGGGCATAACCTTCAATGCCTCAGGTACTAGGGGGAGATCAGCGTCCGATTATCTACCATGTCGGTGAGAAAGTTGAGGTCGTTCATGGTGAGGGTGACGTCCTGCTCAAGCACCCTGATCTCCACATTCACCGAGCCTTCCACGCTGCTTATATCCACCTTCAAAGTGGAGTAGAACTCCTTCACCAGATCCTCGTATACCACCCCCTTCCAGTCTAGAAATGGCTCCCAACTAATACCGGCGAACTTCTCCCTTACCTCCTGGCTCAGACTCAACTGGTCTAATGCAGCATAGTCCACAGTTTTGGGCATGGCCAAGGACCGCGCATGGACTTCGTCCTTTGCACAACTGGAGGTGTAGGTCACCCACGCTTTGCCATTCTGATTTCTCGTCAATGGCTGGCGAGATCTGTGTGTGCTCATCGTCACCACCACCTCGTCGTCCGCCTCATTGTCGGTGGCGGTCAAGTCCATAGGGTCTTCCTATGATTGGGCAGTGCATAGTATCACCGCCGCGTTCTCTTTCTCGGACGATATGGAGTACCTGGCGTCAGAGGGCTCCCATCAGCTCTTCTTCACTAGCGAGGGCTCCACAGATGTGGATGAGTGCTTCTGCCCCACCAAATGGGTAAGGATTTCAACGGTGATTACCACCGTCTCCTCCTTCTCTTTCTCGCACAAGGCCTGCGCCTGAGGTGACGGGTTGGTGGTCTCCTCGAGTAGGTTGGGGGCTTCGACGTTCGACGGCAACTGTTCCAGTGGCGCAGTATCTACAGGAGAAGGGCTCTGGTCAGAGGCTCACATGCTTTCGGCCTTGGAAGTTTTTGGCTTTTTTGGATTTGGAGGATTTGGGTTGAGCGGCGGATGGGGCGTTTGTAGAGGGAGTGCATCGAGTTTTGACTATTTTGTCGGAAGGAATGAGGGTTTTGTTCGGAGAGAGAAAAGATTGTAATGATTATGTGACCGACGGTTAGTTTTTCGAAGTGATGTGATCATGAGGGAAAATGGGGGAGTTTGGAGTGAGAGAGTGGGAGAGGGTAGTTGTGTGTAGGGGGCTAAGGTTAGGCTGACGTGGGGAGGGTGGTAGTTACTTTTTCAGACGCCTGACCTTTGCCCTCCACCGGCGGTTACCTGTGCCCGCTTTATTACTATGCGAGCTTTCATCTCCATCTTCCCAATGAAGCAACCTCAAAACCTACACACGGCAAAAACAAAAAACACGCTCCCCAAAGCAAAGAACACCTCGGAAGGGCGATCGAACCGAACAAAAAGGGAAATAAAACATAAAAATAGAAATAAAAGAAATACTATAAATAAACCAGATATCAGGTAGCCTCCCGGTTAGCGCTTTAGTTAACGTCGTGGACACGACGTAGTGCTCCTCAGTTTGGATTTCTGTAGAGGTCCTTTGGGTTAGGACCTGGGATCATCATGCTCTGCCCATAGTACGCCTTCAGTCTGTGCACATTAACCTAAAAAATGCTTACGGTCTTTGTGTCTTTGATCTCTACAGCTTCACTTGGGTATTGAGCATTGACTTCCTATGGACCGGCCCACTCGGTTGAGAGGTTGCTCGCAGTAAGCTTGAAACGAGTTTGGTAGAGGAGTACCATTTGCCCTGTATCGAAGCTCTTTGCCCTGATTAGACTGTTATGGGCAAGCTTCAATTTTTTCTTGTAGAATGAGGCACTCTCAGAGGCTTCAAGTCAGATCTCCTTGAGCTCCTTGATGCTAAGCTTCGTGTTAGACCTGCCTCTGCCCAATCCAGATTCATTTTGTTCACTGCCCAGAAGGCCTTGTCACTACAAGAAAAATGCTAATATTAGAAAATCGTCTGTCATAAATGAATGTGTAGTCTATTAGGGGGCGCTAATACAAGATGGACGCGGCCGCGTCGTCTATTAGCTAATAGACAACGGACGTCGCGTGTCGTCTATTAGCTAATAGACGACGGTTTTGGGTGTGTCATCTATTAGCTAATAGACTACGCGGCTGCGTCCGTCGTCTATTAGCGAATAGGCGACAGACCGGCGTCCGTTGTCTATTACTCTATCCATCCGCCAAAAGTGGACCACTTTTACTATATCGGGCGTCCGCAAAGAATATACCACTTTCCTTTTATAGAAATGGTCCCACCTTCCACTTTAATCTTTTATCCTTACAAACACTCTTTATTTACAATAAAACCACCCGAAATTCAATCTCAACCGCACATCTCATAAAGTGGTGGGACCCTTTCTCCACTACATTAAAATTATCACCAATTGTATTAAATCACGTGCCCAATCAAAGTGGTCCACTTTTGGCGGACGGAGGGAGTAATATTTTTTTTTTGCAATTATATTTAAATTTTCTGCTTTTGCAAATAAATATTTCATTAAATCTGAAAACAAAAATCATAATTAATAATTTAAAACATATACATGAATACTAAAAAAATCAATCATTAATTTCAAGCATTCTTTATCATCCTACATATTACATTGAAATATTGTCTATCATACAAATATTGTTCAGCAAAAATAAATGAGTTGTACTTGTAAAAGCACCACATAGAAAGAAACTAAATTTGTCAATTATCAGATGCAGACTAGAAGATGAAGACTGTAGTAAGAACTCCCACCAATTCTGCTAGTAGGGGTGTAAACGGACCAAGCCGCTCGCGAACTATTCGGGGCTCTCGAAATTCATTCATTTTCTAAACGAGCCGAACTCAAGCCCAAATCTGAGCTCGATAAAATTATCGAGCCGAACTCGAGCCTGTGCATGTTCGGCTCGAACTTATTCGCGAGCCTAGGCTCGCGAATATGTTTGCGAATAGGCTCACGAATACGTTCGCGAATAGGTTCATTAAATAATAATTTTATATATTTTATTTGTTAAATATTTTTTAAATAATAAAAATAATACTCATAATTAAAAAATTACTATTAACTTGATAAATTATCTATTTGTTAAAAATAAATTATATAAAATTATGATTCATAAATAGTCTAGGAATATATGAACAAATATAATTTTTTTATTTTAGTGAAACCTTAATATATAAATAATTCGAACCGAGCTCGAATTCGAGCTTGAAATTCGAGCCGAGCTCGAGCTCGAGATAAACGAATAATTAACGAGCCGAATTCGAACCAAACTCGAGCTTGGTATTTTATAAGCGAGCCGAACTCGAGCTCATTTTTAGGCTCGAATTCGAGCTCGAGCCGAACTCGAGCCGAACCAAATCTTCACGAATCGAGCCCGAGCCTGAAGGTATTAAGCTCGGTTCGATTCGTATGCAGCCCTATCTGCTAGAGAAGAAGAAATACATAAATCAAGAATCTACAAAAAGAAAAAGGAAATGTAAAGAATGAAGTTTAAATTATCATGGAACTATTGGTCTAGCTAAACTATTTTAGTGTCTATTTTTCCCATTTCATACTACACATTGTCTGAAATTATCCTGTCCATGGACACCATCTAAACGGCTATTCCATACGGACCATACCCCTGTGTACTCCAATAATACTTATAGCTACAAGTTCCTTGTTCTACATTACAATTACAAAGAGCACCCCCATTTTCTCTTTTACTCATAAGATGGTATTGCTATTCAATCAACAATGGCAGTCCATGATAGTTGATTATCCGAAGCCTAAAGGTATATATAGTTGGAACATCTTTCAAATAAAGCACAATAAAACAGGTTGTAAAATAGGTCATTGTGCACTCTCCCTTAGATAGTAAATTATTATCCACGCTGATACCATCCCATATTCACAATCCCCATTACAGTTGAAGCAGCATGAAAGGGATCTTTATTTGAAGAAAAGCGTTAGTATACAGCATACCTCTAAGAGTCGTTTGCCAGTAGCAATTTCAACACTAATAGCAGCCATAAAACCAACCATAGCGAGTCGTCCCAACCATACATCTAAACCATTGCCATTTGTACTCTGCTCACATCTTACAGACACTGATGTTGAACTGCGAACAACCTTTCTACTGCACATACAATTAAAATATAACATAATGTTAAAAGATTAAAATGAGAAACCATCGCCTCCGTAAACCACCTTATATCCTCCTCACAGAATCCAAAATTATACCAATTAAAGCACACATTTTCAATCAACCAACTAAGCATATGAATTAAATATACAGACATTTACTTACAACAAAATGAGAAACAAACTATGGAAAGAAGGAGCAACTGCATTAAGAAATTAGGGAAATAGGAGAATACCTTCTGTTTGGAAGGGGGAGCCGACGCTGTTCGCGGACGAGGCCTCCTCCGTCGTCGGCATCCAGTTCACATCCAATCCCTTCACCACCGTCGCTGGAGACGACCCATTTTCCGAGCTCCCTTTTTTATCACACGCCTATAAATTAATGCTTTTATTTTAATCTATCTACATTCATATATACATACATAAATCATGAAGAGAAAGTAAATTTGACGTACCATTATTAGAAGACCAAAGGCGAGAAGAAATCTACCAAGGAACATGAGCATGAGGTCGAAGATTGACACTTTTGTATTGATGTTTCTGAATCTGGTTTAAGGAGAAACAAAACTCAATTCACACTTCAAATAACAACAACCCGATGTGAAGGCGCAGAATGACCAGAGTGTTGTGAATGCTTCACTGATCGAGATCCTTCACACATCGATCTACAATAAATCACAAAATTAAACCTATAAAATCAAGCAAATCACTAATGCGTGCTACCCTTGTTTTACAACCGCTTGGAGTCGTGTCGCCTAGATTCGCACTGCCTAGCAAGGCAGAGAGAGAGATCGAGAAGTAGATAGTGGAGAGAGAGAAAGAGATAGGGGTTTTACCTGAGACGGATGAGCAGCGGCACGACGAGCACGGCAGCGATAGCGGTGAAACTCACGGGAGAACATGATTGAAGAAGATTAAAAACCCTAGGTAGTTACTAATTTAGATTAAGGGAATAAAAGAAAAAGAAAGGAGGAGATGAGAGAGACGCCAGCCTCGCTGCGCCGAAGGCGGCTAGAATTGGCTATGTTCGCTAGAGAAATGAGGGAGGAGAGGAACGCTGAAATGGCAAAGAGAAAGAGAAAGAGAGATAGAGAGCCAAGGGAGAGAGAAAGTCGGAGAGCATACACGAGGGGAAAAAAATAATAGAGAAAAATTAGGTTAGGCATTTGTATTCAATGTAGACATACAAGTCAGCTGGGAAGATAAGGTCCTGGACTTTAACAAGAATGTCTTCCACTATGCCCTCAAGGTATACACTCGACTTGTCCGCCAATTGGATCACCACTTGTCATATCTCCAGCTCTTGATATATGGTAAGAGGCATAATGTTTATTGATGCGCCCAGATCCACTATAGCTTGCTCAATACTTGTGTCTGCAATGATGCAGGGTATGTTGAACATCCCTGGGTCTTCACATTTCGTGGTCATATTCCTCCTTAGCACTGCCGGCATCTGCTCTCGCACCTGGAACTTTGCATCATCCGTGTACATGACCTTCTTGGTGTAATTTTTTTTGAGAAACTTGGCATATTTAGGCATAGTGCGAAATGCAGTGAGTAGTGGAATATTGACCTCCACCTTCTGGAACATCTTGAGCAGGCTGTTCATTTTCTCGGCCTCGCAGTTTTTTGCTAGTCGACCTGGGAAGGAGGGTTTGATGGCCACCTTGGATTTCTCTTCACCTTTGGGCATATCCTCTTTCTTATTCTATTCTGAGGCAGGTTCGGTGGGTTTCTCCATCTCGATCTCCTCATCCACCTTCTCTACATCGTCTATGGGAACAAATTCTTCTTCAGGCATATGCACTGCCTCAGGCAAAGTCTTACCACTCCTCAGGCAATCGAGTATTAATTCAATTTAATATTCCTTCAATTGGTATCAGAGCCGAGGTTTAATTTCTTGCCTCTATTATTAATTTGTGTACGATTAATAATATGCGTTGTTTTTAACTGCTGTTGTTCTTCGTGATTCGTTGATTCGTGGGATACGTCGTTTGACGTTGTAATTGTTTTTCACCACGAGAAAATCCGTGGTTAGATTAGGATTTCAATTGTATTTGTTTTTCCGTTGTAAATCTGTAAAATTGAAGAACGAAACGAGGATGACGACGAATCAACAACGAGGGACGGTGTTTGGTGGGAGGACGACGGGACAGCACGGCGCGACACGGGCTGCCGGCGCTGAGGGCAGCGTGCGCACGAGCGCTTGCGCGCTGTGCCGTGCGCACCTGGTCGGGCTGCCGAGCAGCGCCGAGTGCCGCGGATGCCGAGGGCTGCTGCTGCAGGTGCGGTTCGCGCGGGGCGAGGCGGAAAAGGGCAAGGCGTGCGACGGGAGGCAGCGGGCAGGGGCGGTGCGCGCCCAGGGCTGCGCCTGCGCGCTCTGCGCGCTGCGCGCCCGGCGGGCGGCACGCTGCCGCTGCTGCCGCTGCCGTTGCCGCACGCTGGAGTTGCTGCTGTGCTGCTGCCGCCGTGCGTTGCTGCGGCTGGAATCGGGGCGAGGCGAGGGCTGGGCGTGCGTGGGCCGTGCGCGCGCGTGCCTGCTGGCTGCATGTTGCGCGCCCAGCGCCGCACTGCTCGGCTGTCTGCCCGGGCCGCTGCTGCGCCTGCTGCCGAGGCTGGTGCTGCCGGAGCCGAGAACAAGGACGAGACCGGCGGTGGGGCAGCCGCCGCCGTGGACTGCTGTTGCTGGCTGGAGGCGGCGGCGCCTAGGGTTCCAAACCCTAGGTGGCCGATTGTTTCTCAACCCAAGGGGGCCCAAACCCTAGCTTGACGGGCCCATGTGTTCGGGCCAAGTTTTATTCAGTTTTTGGGCTTGTTTTTTCTATTTTATTTTGTAATAGAATAGATGTTGGGTTTCCACGAATGGGTCACGAAGAATTTTAATTCTTTTATTACTGTTCTTTGCATGTCGTGGTTGTTAATCCCTTATGCTCTTTACCTGCCTTTTGCACGTCTTTGCTTGTTAATATTTGTTTATTAATTGCGCTTAGATGAGCATGTTAGTAGGTTTGCCGTTTTCTTAAGCATGTTTTAGAATTCTGCGAGCATGATTTACATGTTGCGTTCTAGAGAAGCATGTTTAGGTTTATGTGCTTGAGCATAACAAACCTTTTGAAAGAAAAAGACTAAGCAGTTTAATAATTTTTATAGTAATTAAAAATTATTTTAGACCTCCACATGCGGTCTCTAGACAAAGTGATTAGCAATATGAGTAAACGTCCACCCAACGTGGCTTACTTCATATTTGTTTTTCATAAGTTTGTCAGAAGAGGTTTCTATAAAAAATATTTAAACCATTAAAGTAGTGGGAGTTATGCAGTAAACGTCCACCCAACGTGGCTTACTTGTGTAATTTTCACAAGTACTTTGGAGAATGGAATTAAATAAGATAACCAAGAAAATTAAATTGAAAGCGGCATGGTCCTAGTGAGTATGCTAATTTCGAGAATTTAATTTTCAAGGTTAAAATGTGGTCATTGCTTAGATATCATATCAAGTACAATGTACAACTCCCAAAGGAGTCCCTTCTTGATGATGATATGGTCTAGTTAAGGTGCCAACTATTAATTTCCTTTGTCGAAAGGTTAAGTTGACATGGATGGAAATTAAATGACTAGGTAAATAGTCTGGTTGAGGAGTTCATGTGTAAACGTCCACCCAACGTGGCTTGCACATGGGATTCTTTGAGCCGTTGGAGGTTCCATTAATATTGTTTTATCAAAAGGTTACAATATTACTGTTACGAACTATATGCGTTTCATGTTCTTACATGTTTATTTGTTTACTTTCAGATATGTCTATGTCTCCGATTATTAACATTCTAGCAAACAATCCTCTCACCGGTCCAAATTACACTGAATGGAAACGCCATATTATGTATATTCTTGACGCTGATGAGCACAGTTTTGTGCTTACCACTCCACGTCCCGCGGCCTTAACTGATGAGTCGACTGATGCGGAACGTGAGGCGCATAAAAGGTGGCACAAGTCGAATAATATGGCCAAGTGCTATATTATGATGACTATGTCGCAAAATTTGCAACTCCAGCATCAGGTCATGGATGACGCAGCGACCATCATGTTAAACCTCAGCGAGGTTTATGGGGAGTCCGAGAGGTCTGCTCGTTTTAACTTGATGAGAGAAATCTTATCTTGTAAAATGAGCGAGGGCAGCTCGGTGCACGATCATGTCATGCATATGACAAATCTGTTTGACAGGCTTGATCTGCTAGGAGGGGGTATCGAAGGCGAAGCCAAGGTCGATATCATCCTCAATACTCTCCCCAAAACTTTTGAGCACTTCCGTCTCAATGTCGTTATGAGCAAGGCCAACTATACTCTCAATGAGTTATTGAATGCTCTAGTTTCGGCAGAGGGGGTCATGGGCACGCGCAATGGGAAAGAGGTCCTTGTTGCTGCCAAGGGATCTACTTCTTCGTCGAAAGGCGGGAAAAAGAAGTGGAAAGGTCCAAAGGGCAAACATGACCATGAGGCTAGTGGGAGCGGTAAAGCCAAAGTTGATGGCCCTAGCGGCGGCGTGAACAAGCCGACAACCAAGGGAAAGTGCTTCAAGTGCGGCAAGGTTGGGCATTGGAAGAAAGATTGTCCAGTGCTCAAGGCAAAGGGACAAGGTACGTCACAAGTTTTAGTAACAGAAACATGTTTAGCTTCGTTTTCTACTCATTCGTGGGTAGTGGATACGGGGGCAACTGACCATGTTTGTTACACCTTGCAGGGGTTCAACCCAACAAGGGAACTGGCAAGTGATGAGATCACCATCTCCATGGGCAATGCGTCGAAGGTCGCAGCTGTTGCTATTGGAGATTTATCTTTATGTTTTGGTGATGACATTTTAGTTTTGAGAGATATTTTGTATGTGCCGGAGTTTCGGCGGAACATAATTTCTGTTTCAAAATTGTTTTTGAATGGATATTCTGTTACTTTTGATGGGGGTGTCTCTATCATGCGAGATAACAAGATTATTTGTTCTGGAATTTTGAACAACTCTCTCTATACTATTACATGTCCAATGAATAACTCTGTCCATGTTGCATCTACATCACAAATTCTTCCAAATCCAAATAAGAGAAAATATTATTCTCATGAACAATATACACATACTTGGCACCTAAGATTAGGCCACATCAATCTAAATAGGATCCAAAGGCTCGTTTCAAATGGAATCTTGAAAGACTTTCAAGCTGTGCCATTTAGAACCTGCGAATCCTGTATAGAGGGAAAGATGACGGCAAGGCCTTTTAAGGCAAAGGGGAATAGGGCCTCGAATGTGTTAGAATTGATTCACTCTGACTTGTGTGGACCGATGTCCACTAGAGCTCGTGGAGGGTACGAGTACTTCGTCACTTTCATTGACGATTACTCAAGGTATGGGTATATTTACCTACTTCAACGCAAGTCTGAATGCTTTGAGAAATTCAAAGAATTCAAGGCGGAGGTGGAGAAGAGAACGGGTAAATCTATCAAGTCATTGCGGTCTGATCGCGGTGGCGAATACCTCGGGAACTGAGTTCTTGCAATACTTGTCAGATTTTGGGATTACATCCCAATTGACTGCACCGGGTACTCCCCAACAGAACGGTGTAGCAGAGAGAAGAAACAGGACTCTTATGGAAATGGTACGATCTATGATGAGCTATGCATCATTGCCTATTTCGTTTTGGGGATATGCCTTGGAAACAGCGGTTTATTTGCTGAATCGGGTACCGTCCAAATCGGTTCCTAAAACTCCTATTGAGTTATGGTCAGGGCGTAAGCCCAGCTTGAATCATATAAAGATATGGGGTTGTCCTGCATACGTGCTAGACAAGGAAGCGAGGAAATTGGAGCCGAGATGCGAACTAATGATGTTTATAGGATACCCTAAGGAAACGAAAGGTGGTTACTTTTATAATCCGAAGGATCAGAAAGTGGTTGTTAGCACCAACGCACGATTCTTGGAACACGATTATGAAAGTAATCACAAGTCTAAGTCTGAGATTGTCCTTCAAGAAATCGAAGGCAATGGACAGGCGATTCCATCACCCCAGCCAAGTGTGCAAGTAAATGCACCACAAGACCCTGCACAAATCATTGTCACAACTGTACCACCACCGCTTCGTCGTAGTGGGAGGGTTGTAGTTCAACCCGATCGATTTATGTTCTTGGGAGAATCTTCGGATCTACTCCCTGTTGATGAACAAAAGGATGTCGACCCTGATAACTATAGACAAGCGATGAAAGATCAAGATGCAGATTCTTGGTACGAGGCCATGGTTTCTGAAATAGAATCCATGGGTGCTATGGATGTATACGAGAAGACCGAACTACCAGATGGCTTCCTAGCTATAGGTAGTAGGTGGGTATACAAAAGAAAGAGAGATTCGGATGGCGAAGTCGCAGCTTTTTAAGCTAGACTGGTGGCGAAAGGTTATACCCAGGAACAGGGTATAGATTATGATGAGACCTTTTCGCCGGTTGCCATGCTTAAGTCTATCCGAATACTCCTTACCATAGCAGCCCACATGAACCTTGAGATTTGGCAAACTGGATGTCAAGACCGCTTTCCTAAACGGTTTCCTTGAAGAAGGAAGGGACATCTATATGCAGCAACCTGAAGGGTTTGTGAAGAAGGGCGAAGAGCATCTTGTGTGGAAGCTTAAGAAGTCCATTTATGGACTTAAGCAAGCTTCGAGGTCATGGAACAAACTGTTTTGACGAGGTCATTAAATCCTATGGATTTACTCGTTGTGAGAACGAGAGGTGCGTGTACCGTTTAGATGCCAATGGTGACTGTGGTTTTCCTTGCACTTTATGTAGATGATATCCTCCTCATTGGCAACAATGTTGAGCTATTATCGGACATAAAGAAGTGGTTATCCGAACAGTTTCAAATGAAAGACTTAGGAGATGCAGCGTACATCCTGGGGATCAAGGTCGTTCGTGATCGCCAGAAAAGGATGTTGAGCTTATCTCAAGCGTCTTACATTGATACTGTGATTGCTCGTTTTAGCATGCAAAATGCCAAGAAAGGCTTGCTACCTTTTAGACATGGCATTCCTCTGTCTAAGGACATGTGTCCTAAGATGCCTAGTGAGGTTGAGGAGATGAGGAAGATACCCTATGCTTCCACCGTAGGTAGCCTCATGTATGCGATGCTCTGCACGAGACCTGATATTTGCTATGTCGTTGGCATGGTTGCAAGATATCAGTCGAACCCTGGACCAGGACACTGGACTGCGGTAAAGCATATTCTCAAGTACCTGAAACGGACTCGAGATTATAGGCTAGTTTACCAGTCAGACAGTCTATTTCCTTTGGGTTACACCGATTCGGATTTCCAGGCTGACCGGGATGAGAAGAGATCTACCTCTGGTTATGTGTTTACCTTGGGAGGTGGAGCCGTATCATGGCGGAGTGCAAAGCAGAAGTGCATTGCAGACTCCACCATGGAAGCCGAGTATGTAGCTGCTTCGGAAGCTGCTAAGGAGGCTGTATGGTTCCGGAACTACCTCTTGGATCTAGGAGTGGTCCCTAATTTGCCTAAGAGTATCATAATTTATTGTGATAACTCGGGTGCAGTGGCAAATTCTAAGGAACCCAGGAGCCACAAGGCGTCAAAACACATAGAGAGAAAGTACCACATCATACGAGAAATCGTAAACAGAGGAGATGTGCTAGTAGAAAAGATTGATACATTGGAGAACCTAGCTGATCCTTTCACGAAAAGCTTACCGCAAAAGACCTATGAGAAGCATGCTCGAGGGATGGGATTGCGGTTGATGCCACCCACTTAGAGAAAAACTTTCAGTATAAGTGGGAGAGATGAAGTGAAGTTTTGTAATAGCTAGTTTTTAGACACATTGTATACTAAAAGTTTTGCTTTAGTATAAGTGGGAGATTGTTGGATTTGTATACTGAAAGCAAGAACTTTATGCTTGTATACAATGATTCCTGTTATTCACTATTCTTATCTCCTATCTGATTGTGTTCATGATTGCATATGTATGTTCTTTATCTCTGTATAAGTAGATTATATGGTGTGTTGTAGATCACAGAAGACCGTATAATTGGAATAACCTTAAGAGATATAATATGATCACAGCCGAAATAACTCTAGGACAAGTTATTGGTTTAGGCTGCAGTATAGATGGAAGTAGTTTGTCTTGGCTACTTGTCTATACTGGTACGTCATTACGTATTGATAGGACCAACAGTTGAGATGTATTCTTCTATCTGACTTAAGTGAAGAATCAAGATCTCGGTGACTCATAAATCTTAATACTAATAAGTATTCAGATATATATGTTAATTCGTATATCACTTTGACTTACTATGGGCGAGAGTTAATTACTAACTCGAGTACTCTGTATCTTGGGTGATAGCGGTTAATATATGATATTTGATTATTTGTATTAGTACCCGTATCCGGTATAGGATAATGACATCCCCTTAAGGAGCTCAATAAGGTTTATTACGCTAAACCCTGCAGGTTGATTAAGTTCAGGCGTAATAATAAAGTTTGAGTGGTACTGCTTAAGGAATTATTAAGAAATTAATTAATTTAAGCTGTCAGAGCTCTAATTAATTGATGGATGTCGGATATTTTAAATACGGAGATTTAATAAGTCTAAATACAAGCCCCGACTCATCACCGGCAATAAAGGGGTAAGTCAGTATCGGTTCTCTAGTGGAATGAACTGATATTTATAAATTAATTATGGTCTGGGCTGACCATGGATGAATTAATTTATTTGAGGCCCATCTTTATTCCTTGTATCTGGTCCCTGGGCTGGCCCAATGTCTCCTAGCCCAAGAAGACAGATTTTCGGCCCTAGCACTGTAATTGGCGCCTCCTCCCTCTTTTCTGTATTTTTAAATACAGCTGTCAGCTCTCAGGAAAATACACTGATAAAAAATTAGGGTTTTGAGAGCAGAGAGGGGGCGCAGAACGTGTTGGCTTTTCTGTCTTGGGAGTTCTCATAGTTCGTTGTCCATCCAACGTTGGGAATTGAGCGGGATACAGTCGAGAAGATCAGAGCTGGAGTCTGAATCATTCGACGCGATCATCAACCATCTGTGCATCCGATTATCAAGTAAGTTTTTCCTAACACCTGTGTGCAGCTGTTAAATTCATAGGAGCATGTTAGGAATTAATCGTTGTATGATGAATTAATAATAATCCAAGAAACGATCATCGGGCAATCGAGTATTAATTCGATTTAATATTCCTTCAGCTCGTATACGGTCGGATACTTTGGTTTCATCATCTGTTTGTATCCTTCCGGCTTGTTTGGCATGGAGTACACACTCTTGCCATTCTTGTTGTAGCATCTCCATATTATCTTGGAGCTGCCTCTGGTGTATGATGATGGTGTCAACCTCAGTTGGCTCCATCCCTTGTCAAGAAATCTGCAAGAACATTTTCATCATATTTCAAAATGACAATATCATAATCATAATATTGGCATTCAGCTTGCCATCTAAGTAATCTAGCCTTTTCAGGTTTAGATTCTATTTTCTTGGTTAAGAAAGCTTTAACATTATTGTTATCAACTTTCAAAACGAATTTCTTCGCAAGTAAGAATAGCGGCCATTTTTTGAACGCCTTCCTGACTGCATAGAATTCCTTCTCATTTATGTGCCATCGCACAGCTTCACTATCGGAAAAGAGCCCGCTACAGTATCTGCATGGTCTTTCTCCATAAGGGGTGATTTTAGTGAGTACGGCTGCCCACCAAAAATCACTTGCATCTGTGTAGAGGACCAAGTCGTCCTCGTCTTGTGGTATTGAAAGCTTCGGAAGATTTTTGCAAATCTCTTTTAGCTTTTTCATACCCTCCCAATGTTCCTCTTTCCAAATGAATGGGACATCTTTCTTCAGTAATGGACTGAAGATTTTCCTGTGCTCTGCAAGATTCTTACTAAACATTCCTGCAAAGTTAACAACTCCGAGAAATCTTTGGAGCTGCTTATTTTCTTTGAGATCTTCTGGAAATCCCTGGACTTTTTCAATAATATGATCTTGTAGAATTATCCCAGATTCATCGATCTCAATTCCCAGAAACTCCATCTTCTGGGTGGCTACAACTGCCTTCTTTTCAGACAGCACTAGTCCTTCTTGTTGACAAACATCCGCAAAGATCTCCAGATGCCTGACATGTTCATGAATGTTCTTTGATGCAATAAGAATATCATCAATATAAACAAACATGAATGAAGAATAATCCTTGAAGAGATTATCCATCTTTCTTTGGAATATCTGAGGCGCATTGGCTAACCCCATTGGCATGACATTCCAGACATAATGTCCTTGTGGAGTTGAGAAGGCTGTGAACTTCTTACTCCCTTCCTCCAATCGAATCTGGTAAAATCCTGATTTGCAATCGAACTTGGAGAATACCTTTGCACTTCTGATGCAGTTGATAAGGTGTTCTCTGCTTGGGATGAAATATCCGTCAAACTCAAGAATATCATTAATCCCTTTGTAATTAATGACCAATCTTGGCTTTCCTCGCTTGATCTCCCCATGATTTCTCACCAGAAATCCAGGACTGCTGTAAGGCGACTTCCCTGGTTCGATCAGCTTCAAATCAAGGTGTTCCTTGATTATACTCCTCATATCCTGTTGATCTTGAGTGTTCATCAGGATAGGTCTGAACCTTACAAACTCATGCTCCTTTCCAATTTTAACTTTCAAGGTAGCTTTGAGCTAGTTCTTGTCCCACCATGCCAAAGGATTCTCATGGTAACACTTCTGAATCCTCCTTTTGATGTCGGCTATGGACACATGTTCTTCTTCCTTGATATCTTTGTGTGATATCAGGGAGACTTTGAGGATTTGAGTTTCCTACTCGGAGAGATCTGGGAATCCCTCGGTTCTGCATTTGAGCAAAACATCTCTGAATCTTCGTTGATCCTTCATTTGTGGTCGTCGGAGTCTGCCATCATCACCACGCTTGCTGCGGAATTTCAATGGCATCGAGCGATTAAAAGCTCATTCGAGCCTTTGCACAATGATTTTGTGGTCACAATTTGTTGTGAACACCAGCCTCCTGGCCTCATTGTCCTGCGTGTACCGCTTGAAGGTTTGCAGAAAATTATTTCCGAATAATATATCCGCTCCGGTATCATGGAAATATATCGGTGGAGTCTTGACCTTGTACCAAGGTGTCTGTCCTGCACGGCCGATGAATATTTCCGTCTGTTTTACTTCCTTTGATAGGAGCAAAATCTTTTTGGAGAAATCCCTTCCCGCAATTCGAGGCAGTTCTTCTTCAACTTCTGCTGGAAAGACTCCTCGTTTTGCTGTACAGATTCCTACTCCTGAATCCACATAAGCAGCAAAATATTCTGCTTTGAACTTCTCGTATAACATCCCGACAGAGATGTATATCGAGAATGGACTTGTCATTGGATCATCAATCTTTTGTTTCCGATTGTGATCTCCATTCCTTTTGCTTTCCATGACCATGGTTGGTAGTTGTCAAGGAAATTACATCCTAAGATCAGGACATCTGCTTCTTGTCCAGCTTGGCATTCGACTTGGATTTCAAAGCCTCTGACCTCCAGTGTTCCGATATATCGGTTGCTTTCTGGATTCGCCAGATAATACAACGTGTCACAAGGAAACTGGTTTTTCCTTTCGGTTGTATTAAATCTTGTGGAAACCATTTTCCATCCTTCGGGACATTTGAGCTTAACTCTCATGTCTGGAACTGGTGTTTCCTGAATCGCCCTTCTCTCATAAGAATGAGAGAAACTCCTTTCTAAAGGCCTTGAAGTCAGCCTATCTCCTTGGAATGATAGCCTTGGTGCTCCCAATCTGAGACTTTGATCGTGGTTTAGCACCTGCTTGTCTCCGACTTCGATATCAATTTCCCTAATTTGGGGAATTTCCACTCGGTTCGGATTGACTGCTTTGGCTACTTCTTTAAATATTTCTGGAATTTCAATAAATTCCTTTCCCAGAAATAAATCCGTGTTATGAGAATTCGATAGGGCATACGATACTTGATATGTAATCGAGTATGGCCTATTTTCTTCCGTCATTAAATCCTTCATCTTATAGTCCTGATAGAGTGTCAGGGCTCGGCTGAAGGATGAATCTTGAAGATTATAAGCGATTTGTGGATATAATTCGGTCATAATCTTCTTGGCGTAAAGATTTCATGAGAAGGTTCCCAGAACTGCATCTTTTGGATCTCTGATCCTCTTGTCGCATAATGCAATATCAATTGGTGTATCTGTCCCTGGTGAGAGGGCCGATTTGATTACCAACTGAATTGCTCCAATATGAATCCATTTCATCGTACTAGCGACTTCTGGCTTCATTCTTGCGAGATCCCGCCTTATATCTTTGGCTGAAACTAGTTGGATCTCCACCTGGTTGCTTGTTATCTCAATTGGAAGTGCTAACTCCCGATTGGTAACGCCGAAGTAGACATGATGCCTTCTTTTGAATGGACTCAAGCTGTGTAGAACTTGATTCATTCTCCCGCTTGAAAACCCTTGGTATGTTTGTACCTCCGCGGTTTCCTTCTTGAGTTTTTTCACGAGCTTCTTCACCACTTCTTCTTGTGGATTCAGAAAATGGCTGGTAAATCCTTTCTGATCCTCCTCCTGAGTGTGAAAAACCTCGTTCTCTTCTTTAGTCTGACTCGTCTCCGGCTGATCCGTCGGTCATATCCGAATCTTCAGAACTAAAGACTTCTTCTTGCTCGTATATACTCTCATCAGAGGATATATCTTCGAATTGATACACGGGTATCAATTCCTGGTGGTAGAGAGCGTCCTCGATATCCGGTGTGGATTCGAATTTCCTTATCCCTATTTTCTCGTTGTCTGGGCAATTGGTAGAAATATGCCCCTTTGCACCGCACGTCCAGCAGTTGCAATTTTTGAAACTTTCATTGGTTTTGGCTTGGGTACGCCTGAAAGTTTTCCTTGCCGGGATTCGCTTTTAGGATGAAAATCGGCTCCTTGATGGTCCGCTCTGTTGGCCTGATTTGTAGGAGCGTGTCTTCTGTCTGGTCCACATAGTCCTTGGCTTCCAAGAACTCCTTGGGCGCTGTATCTAGTGGTAGTGGATACATCGGGTCTTTGGACCATTTATTCCGAATTCTTCCGGAACATGGTTTTCGCCGTTCGATGTCCTCCACCCTTTTCAAGATATCACGCAAGAGGTTTAGTGTTTCCTCTTGTTTGAGTGATATTTTGCTCATTTTCGTTGGTAGTTCATACAGCTTGACGCCGTAATATTCCACCGTTCTTTGAATCTCCCGCAAGTTGACGTTATCGGAAGAATGTGGCTCGATCTTTTGGTAGCTAGGATAAGCTACCCCTGCTTTGTCCTTCGGTTCCATCAAATATGCAATTGATGGAGGTTGGCTCTGGCTCGTCTGTTTGCCGATTTGGCCTCGGCATTCTCCAGTAGGGCATCAAGGTAACCCTGGATGTTCGTAATGATCTCACGAACAGTCTCCTTGTCTTCGGTAATGTTGATCATAAGAGATCGCCAATACCATCGTAATTCGCCCAGTAGGCGACTATCTTCTCTTTCCAAATATTGGAAAGATATCCTGTATACAAGACATCTCGGACATTCGTCCGGATCCATTCCAATTTCAATGGAGTCTCTTCCCACATTGGTTAATCCCTCATGGGTTAATTATAAAATAAATTAAACATAATATAATTCCTCAATAAAAACCCGCTCTGATACCATTTTTGGAAACGTGGGATCAGCACTATAATTAAGCAATTTTTCATTATTTGTACACAGTTGATTAATAACGTGCACAGTTGACCTAGGGGCGCAATTGTCTTTAAAGAGGATTTTGGCTATAAAAGTCACTCTTTAAAAGAGGTGGCTAAAAAAGTCATAAACTATGTGCTTTAGGCTATAAATGTCTATTACCACTTTTTTTATTACGTCAAAGTAAATGAGAGATAAGGTGGTAAATAAGTTTACCCGTCCTCATACCTCAAAGCGAACACACCCGAAGTATATAGATAAGTGTAGTGTGTAGCATATATCTATTACTATTTTATATGCTTGTATTGTATGTATAATTTTGTTACACAAAATCTTGGGTACACCTGAGTGTACCGTATAATCAGGCTGACCCGTACTCAAAATAGTATTATTTATATGAGTTGAATCAGGATATAGGTTCAAATCAGGGTGCAGGTCAAAATTTAAGTGAATGTATAACCCGATTATACGGTGCATCCGGGTGTTCTCAAAACCACCTCATTTTGTTAATATCAACAATAAAAGGTACAAATTAAGTTTACTTTCGATGGCAAATGATGCTCCATCACGGTATATCTTTATGGGAAAATCATTAGGTGAATGCCCAAAGAATTCAGATTCCATAGCTAGTCAATAACTCAATAATAAATTTTACTGTGTTATCATTATTCACATATATGGATAAAATTTCGTATAAATGTTTGTATTAGGATAAGCATAGAAAATCAGATTAATTTTCATATTAAATAACGGGAGTATCCAATGTGAATGGAATAAAAATTAGAGATGAACAAGTTGATAGAATTTAAGGTCAGCATTCAGCAAGAAACATAATTCTTTTAAGCAACAACAACTGGATCCATGTCTTGTTTTTGTTAGCATGTGGCTTATAATAAAATGTGCAAACCCTTACAAAATAAAACATAAATTTTTGGAAGTGATAATTTGGTACATTGAGTATATGACGTTGAAATCATATCATTGCAAGGTTGTCGATAATTAGTGATATATAAGAATGAACTAACATTAATTAATTGGAGATAAAATAGTTTATATATCCAATTTTGAATAGCTGTAATTCCGCTAACCTAGTTGAAAGCTTTCACATTGGCTGACACATAATTTCAATTAGGATGATCACGATTGATCTGATCCGATATATGGGAAATTATTACATTGTTTCTTTAAAAAAGAAGGGATATTTGTTATAAAATACACGAATTTTCAATAAATTTTAATTTTTCTCATAATCTTTAATTTTTTTTTATAAAAAAAATACACTACTTTTCTATTTTTTTTTCATAGGTATGAAATATCCCGAAAAGAAGCTAATTTTAGGGGGTTTTGACTTAGATTTTTTTGATACATACAATTAACACATAATAAAGGTAGCATAAGAAAGTCGATGTATCTGTGAATTGAAAACCCCTCAAGCTTAAGTATCAAAAAATTTAAGTCAAAAATCCTAGAATCAGCTTATATTTGGGGTATTTTATATCTGTGGGAAATTAAGAAAATATCGAAAAATAATGTATTTTTTTAAAAAAATTTAAAGATTATGAGAAAAATCATAATTTACTACAAATTCGTGTATTTTACGGGAAATATACCAATATATATATATATATATATATATATATATATATATATATATTCTCCAACAATTATGAATTTGTCTATATCCTCATAAGATTGTCAATCTGGAAGGAAAAGATAAGTCTACTTCTTAAGATATAAAATAAAAATCATTTTCAGCTATTGGGTCATCAAGATCTACGGTTGATTCGTAAGCCTGTTGGGTGGATTTATGGTCCTGAGTTCGAATCTAAAAGGTAGCAAAAATTTATTTTTCACAATTCATACCTTTATACAACAAATCCATACACGTTCTACATAAAATTCATACATTGAAAATTGCTTTTATTTCTTATTTTAAGATGTGTTCTCACGGTAGCCCACCCCTATATATATATATATATATATGTGTGTGTCGTCAGCTTTTCCTTTCTGGAATTTAGAAATCTAGTACTCCACCAATTTACATTTGTGGCTTTTGGAATTAGATTTCACTGCGAAGAAAATCCCATTTTGTTTTTAGTTTCCTCGTACAAAATATGTAAGGACGATTTTCCGCCAAAATAATATATGCTAGTATTTTTTTTTTTTCAGTTGATTCTTCATGTAACCTGAAAGGTAACATATTATCTGTCAACAGAAAACGAGAAAAAAATTCGACTCGTAAACAATTTTCATTGAAGTAGATATGAGGATATGAAAGTGATATGACTCAAACTTGTGAAAAACGTTGCATTCGACAATTTTTTTTTTTTGAGAGGTTGCAATCAACAAATTAATATAGCTAGTTTCTCAGATATATAATTATAAGATGCACGATTAGACGAGGGACTAAATTGAAAATTTTAACTGATGACAGAAACAATTAAAGTTATAAATTCAGTAAGCCTTGAAAATTAACTCGAAAAATGGTATAATAGATTAAATTTACTAAAAACAAGTGGCTTATATTATATACAGCCTTTGTTGCCGTGAAAAGTCGCCATTGAAAACAGTCTCTGTGTGGAAATCAAGGGTTTTTTTACGTCCATCAGCTATTAAAGTTCTTAAAGGTCATTAATTAATTCTAAGTAACACTCCATTAATTTGTCGATATATGAATATCAAATGTAACCATCAATTAACAAAAATAATTAAGCTATATATATTTGTTGTTTAAATTTCAGACACCAAAAAATTGGCAGAGCTTTCTATTTCTAATAGCTAGATATAATAGATATCATTTTAAACTCAATTGATGAAGTCGTACTTATTTTATCTCGATCTTTCTAAGTTCGACACATTTAATAAACCGAGAATAAGTAAAATATAGCTTCGAAATAACATAAGAGGCAATTCAATCGAACTGAGAAGTCACTACTCACATGCACTCTAATTAAATTATATTTAAGAATGTGGTTGGCACGTAATTTCGTTTTTCTTCTATGTTTAATTCCTTTTTGTTTTTTTGTGGGGTGGGGGTGGGGCTACCACATAAGCTATTTCTTTAACCCCATCAATTAATAATTGAACCAATAATGTGTTTCAAAATTTTCCAAACAGATGAAGCTGACGAAAGCCTTTTTTACGACTTTCAAAACCGTGTCTTCCACTCCATGCAATCAATTGGTTGTTGGGCTTCTGCATATGCAATGCTATTCGGATCAACAGTGCTAGGCGAGAACATGAATCTATTTAATATGCACAAAAAAAAAATAACGGTTGTAAGTTCCTATAAACTTAAAAAAAAAAAAAAAAAGAGAGTGATTAGTTGGAATTTAGTTTCATGCTTTGTGCAATAACCCCAACGAAATCATCCTCAGTTCTTCACTGCTGTCTTCTTTTGACTTTCCCTTTTGTTTTCGGGTATCTAAGATCGACCCTCACGGGCCCCAGCTAAAATTTGTGAAATAAATAGGAAAGGGGAATTGAATGATACTACAAAAAATTGTACAATCAGATAAGATTGGGGGTTTTTCAAGATAGTATATGGAGTATAATGTTATCGTCCTTGAATTAATTATGGTAATTGATAGCTAGGAGCATGGAATATCAATATTCATCAAATGAAATGATTTATTAGCGACTGTTTAGTTAAATTTTCAATTTTTATTACTTATAAATTCTCAATAGATTTTCTCTCTCTCCATCTCTCTCTGATGCGGATCAGAGTAGAGATCCAGTGCATGTTCCCGTTGGTTCGGTGACACGAGCTAGAGCCAAGAAGTTCAAGGAAAGCTTAATGATCTTGGTTGAGGAGATCTGGAAACAAGAGTTGAGAAAGCCGATCGGAGATAATGGAGTTAGCGAGCAGAGTTCAAGTGTGATGAATCTTATTACGTATAGAGCAGAGCAGAATGGAATGCCAGAGCAGAGCAGAGCTGCCAGAGCAGAGCAAACGGTCCAGAGCAGAGCGAACTTACAGAGCAGAGCGGACTTACAGAGCAGAGCGTACTTCCAGAGCAGAGCAGAGCTAAGTTTCAGAGCTGACTAAAGTCCAGAGCTGGCGTCCCAGAACAGAGTTGGCGTTCTCGCCAGAGTTGTCTAAGCTTGCTGAACAAGTTTTCTTTTGTTTCCTTGTTTTTTACGTTGTTTCCTTCATTAGATTAGGGTTTAGTTTTGCCTATATATATGGCTGCATGTGAACGAAAAACATACCTTATTTCTTATATAAAATTTGTGAGTTTATTTTCTCTTGAGAACTTCAAGTTCTTCTTAATTTTGCCAAAGACAAATTTAATTTATCGGCGTAACAGCGAGTTCAACCAACCCTCGTCGGGTGTCATTCATCGTCCCCGAGTTGCTGCGTCAATCACACATTGGGGTTTAGAGATCCGTTCTCCTAGATCATTTCGTGGATTAGATTCAGAGGTTGTGGGATATTCCATCTTTTATCGTTCCTTTAATTTGTTTACTAAGTCTTCCGCATAGCGTGTTGTTTGAACGGACCGGCAAGATTCAGATCCTTACCGGCGAGGTTCATATCACTCTCTTTCTCTCTCTCTCTCTCTCAATATATATATATATATATATATATATATATATATATATATATAAGATAGCATTTTCAGTATAATCAATATTGAGTTATACTGAGAATGATATCTTTCGTGACAAATAAGAATGATTGCATAAGCCTGTATATAGTGCTGTATAATATCTGGTTTCGAATCTTGGAGAGAGTGAAAATTTTATCTAATTAATTGATTTTCGTTATGCAGTCATTAATTACAAGCAGCTTATGCAAATTCCATTGAACCTTCTCCTATATATATATATAGGGGTGGGTTCCAGTGAGATTGCTAATTTTTGTGAGATTGTGAGACTAATGAATAAGGCAATATATAATGTTGAATAAAGCAGTATATAGTGTTGAATAACGATATTCAAAAAATTAATAAAATTTTCGCTCCCTCCAGAATTTGAACCTAGGTAAAAAAAAATTCCCCCTTCTGATAAATATCAGCCATAGTATACAATAAATCAACACTTACAAATCAATTTAAGATCTCACCACATATAAAGGATCTCATTGGAACGCTTCCTCTCTCTCTCTCTCTATATATATATATATATATATATATATATATATATATATATATATATATTGAATTAATTGGTTAATCTATTCATTCTCACTTAGTAAAAGAAAATATAGTACATATGAAAATAAAAAATATTAGAAACATTTATTTGTTATAAATGTACTAATATATCCTTAATAAATATTAAAAAAAATTAAAAAACTAAAAAAATACCCGTTGTTGGTCTAGGGACGAGTATGTACGGGGGACTAGTTTGCAGCTTTTCACTGGTTTATCATTTTCTCAAAGTATTGAACAACTTACTAATAATCATGAGTCAGTAAGTGAAGGAAACAGTCTATTGATAGAAGGCAAACTTATTGATACATCAAACAAGTTGATAGTATTCAGCTTAGACGAGCACATGTTTTTGTTCAATTGATCAAGCTAAATGCGGTGGATTACGAGACTCGCTTTGTAGAAAATCTTTTTCAATCTATTCTCAGATCAATAACATAAGTCAATTTGATATGATTTTGATAAACAGTTTGTGATGCAAGGGATCAACTTGTTAAAAGGTTTTGCAAGTTGGCTAAGACTAAATCCCAAGTACATATTGTAAATCACAATCTGTTTTCTTTTCCCTAAGTCTTGACTTACTTAAATCACAGTTAGTTAGGCATGATGAGGAATCAGGCAGCAAGACAAGAAAAGAAAATATAAGTATAGGACACAAATATTTTTATGTGGTTCGCAACAACTCCTCCTACATCCACGACCTTGAGTCCACAGGGTAATCTATTACTCTTAACTTGAAAATTTTTGTGGTTGCGATTCCGTTACTTAGCAATTTACACGGTTGTTCAGTTCCGTCCTTAGCAATTTCCACGATTGCAATTTCATTAGCAATTTATGCGGTTGCGATCTTGTTGCTTTATTAACTTTCAGACTTCTCACTCGAAGCTGACTTGTTGGCTTCTCCTAACTTCTTCACTTTATCATTACAACATTGTGAGAGGTTTCGGGAAAGAGGGGAGGGGGGAGAGGAATTCACACTGTTACAATGAAGAATATAGTCTAATCTTTAGTGTGTTCAATGTTAGGCTTATGATGTTTACATTTAATGCATAGTCTAGGAACTATAAATGTATTCACAAGTTATTCACTTGGAATTTATAATGAAGATCTAGTTTCTATCATGACAATTTGCTGGTTTCTAACGATGTATCATGAAC